>NW_028221389.1:168213-355336 GCF_014529385.1 Adiantum capillus-veneris
GTGAGACGGGAGGACCAAGGGATTCTTGAGCCGAAGTGTGGCTATGGAGTTGGTGTGGAGCTGAAGAGAAACCAGATTTTTGTGTTCTACTTGCCGATGCTTATGCCGGTTAGGAGCTACAGCTGTATATAGTCGTCTTTGTTGAAAGAAATCCATCATTATTGTGCATCTGGTGTCGATTCCCCTTATCCCTTCTCTTCTTTATTGTGTGCATCTGGTTTCGGGCGTGTGTAGGTAGTTGTGTCCCCCCTGATGGTCTATTGTGCACAGAGAGGTTGAGAGAGGTTGTGTGTGCGGTGAAGGGATTGAATCGAGCTATAAAAGGTGATTGGGCTTTGTTGGTGGTGTCATATTGAGTGTGTGCAAATGGTGGTGTGCAAACGGTGGTTCGTCAGTGAGTTGTGTGAGTTTTGAAGGTGGACTCTAGTGGATTGGGGTGTGTAGTGATTTTCTTGGGCTATAGAGAGGCAGATTACTTGGGTTTTGGGTGTGTTTCCCTTCCCCCTATCCATCTTCAAGTTCCCCACGGAGGAGCATTGATGCTCCGATTTGAAGTTTAAAGTGGTGTTTGGAAGCCGACAAACGGTTAGCAGATGGTCAAAATATTTGGAGGTTGTGTTTAAAGGTAGGAGAGATGATGTAGTCAAGATTTGGGCCCATAATTGGAGGTGTTGAAGACCTTGAAGATTGGTTGGCAAATTTTGAATTGTGGATGATATTGATGCATATGTTGAGACGGATGCGAAAAAGCTGCAAATGGTGTCGTTGCTGATGCGCAGACAAGCAAAGGTTTGGTACAATGATTTGAAGGGTGATGATCAAAGTTCATGACACGAATTGTGGAGGCAGTTTTTGGAGCAGTTTGGAAAGGTGATTGCCCCGACAGAGGCTGGTGCTAAGTTGAAATTGGTACACCAAGAAGTAAGTAAGGATTTTTCTATTTTCCTTGAGGAATTTGAAGCTTGTTGGAAGTAGTTAGAATCCATGCATAAACAAGCGCCAAGGGATAATGCAAGCACAAAGAGTATCAACTCAACACTCGGATAAATATATCTCAGCTAAGCATAAAACGCATAACTTTATATACAAGTGGTGAGCAAACATTGTGCTCAAATCACGTCCCACAAGTAGTGATGTTAATCTGACAATTGCATAAATCTATACTTGTAAGCATGTAGAACCTATAACCAATGACTATTTGTAAAATGTAAGCATTAGACTCACCATTAGAATGTTCGTCAATCAAAAACAATGTATACCATAGATCTACCTATAGCCACTATGAGCATACATAAATCTCACTCCTACGACAGAGGATACAAGAGCACTAAATCCACATCCAAGCTAACAAAATCTATAAAAGTGAGAGTAAATACTTGATCAGTGTTAAAATGGGAGTAAATCAACCACTACACCATCCTAGAATCAAATTGCAAATACATGCAACATATGGCAAGAATTTGGGAATAGAGTTTCTCTTATATTTTCAGTAAAATCTCAAATACAACTTAGTCATTCAAAGTGGCATGCCAAAAAATCATAGAAGTATAAATTAAGCCAACTAGGCACTCTCCTTAAACGAGAGACTCAGACTCTCATCCACAAATGTCATACAACGATCAAAAGTGATCAAATGCTCTCCAAACTCAATGAATAGAAGCAAGACATTGTTGTGAGCTCTCACAAAAAGTGCATAAACTTGTCCAAGACAAAACCATCTCAATCAAAAATCCACATGTGGCATACATACAACATAAGCATGGCATAAGCTCATTCCCATATGAGTAGCTCTTTGGAAAATCCACATCTCTGCTATCTGTATACCCGTGAATCCATCACCTACGAGCTATCAAGAGCTCGATTTGTATTAGCATATGCATACATAACATAAATTCCACACATAACGAATGTGTGTTGGAAACCTCTGTGAAAAACCACACAATCTAAAGCATAAATCATCGACCGGAATGTTCGTCGGTTAAAAAATGCACAACTTGTAATCTTGCACACTATCTCGTTGATCAAAAACCTCATCGGTCAAAAACCAGACACATGGATAAGAAACCACTTGTCCGCATATGACATACATTTCCTCCGAGATTAGTGCCGGGGAAAAGTACAATCTAGCTCACAAAATCCCTGTGAAGGTCAAGTTGTACCTATCATGGTGGCCGTAGATATCCGAGAGTCGATGTCGCTTGTCAAAAAAAACGTACTTCCAGAAGATCATTGGATCCATGTGTGTCATGGCATATCTGTGCACGAGAAGAAATCAAAACACTGGAAAAGAGCCTAGACCCACTCTCTCTCGCTCTCGCTATGTTGAGGAAGTGGGCAGATAGACTCGTTCCATCTACCTCTGTGTGTATCTATGCAAGAGAAGAAATCAAAACACTAGAGGAGAGACTAGACCCACTCTCTCTCGCTCTCGCTATGTCAAGGAAGTGACCAGATAGACGCCGTCTATCTACCTCTGTGTGTGTGTGTGTGTGTGTGTGTGTGTGTGTGTGTGTGTGTGTGTGTGTGTGTGTGTGTGTGTGTGTGTGTGTGTGTGTGTGTGTGTGTGTGTGTGTGTGTGAGTGTGTGTGTGTGTGTGTGTGTGTGTGTGTGTGTGTAGCTGTTTAAATCTTAAGTAATAAGACATAATTGAATTTTTACATTCAAAAGACAGCTGGCCAAGGAATAATGAACTGATATGTACAAAAATAACTCAGTATCAGAATTATTTAGGTACAATTATGATTGTAGGGAAGAGGTCCTCTTTCAGTAAGGTTGGTAGTAAAAAAACATCCCCGTTCCTCAGTGGGTATTTCATCACAATAATGTTGCTTGCCAAAGAAAAGAAAACCCTCCAAGATAAGATAGAGTCCTTACCTGCATCCATCCAACCAAGACAAAAATTCAATTAGCCTTGGATGTGTTTTACAGGTATCAATGGCCATGTCAGTTGTTATCCATGTCCATCTTATAGATTTTAATTACTTTAGCCAAGCTTAGGTTATTAGATTTTTTTAGCAGTCTTTACATATTCCTTCAAAAATTAATGGTACAATCTACCTTCTAATCTATGTGGTGAAGTCCAAAAAGTTTAAGCCATAGCTTGGTAGCTATGCTTGAGTCCATAGTAGCAAACATATACTTACTAATCAATAGAGTATCAAAAAAAGACGCCATTTTTTCAAGTGGAACCTCATTTCGCAAGCCATATCTCGGTATTTATGCCATGTTTTGAGGGTACCAGCCATATATTTACCTTCAAACTTCCCAATTTTTCTCCATAGCTTGATAGCTATGCTTACACTAACAATAGCATCCATATACTTACCAAAATCAGAAATAGAGTATCAAGTGGAACTTTATGTCATGAGCCAAAGGTCAGTTTTTTACGCCAAAGCTGAGAGTAATCTCCATATACTTACCTTCAAAACTTCAAGTTTTTAAGTTCTTAGTATTCAATACAGTTCAGCATTGTTCAGTCCTGTTTTTCTCCAAGATACTTTCAAGCTTCCACCGTCATGGGTGCTAGATGGGTTAAAATAACCTTAACTCCTTCTCCCCATATGAAATCATGAGGGAAAGTATTATGAAGAAGTCCAAGAGTTTCCATATTGCATACAACAGAAAAGCCAAACGTATCCTTGTCGATGTCAGATAGAGTTTCATCACCAAAACAAACACAAGCTTTCAGAAAGTCCAAGGTTTCATTCACATTCCATGCGGTTACTAGCCTTAGCTATAGGCCAGAGCTAAAATGCATTAGCTATATATTTACCCCCCCTTTTTTTTAAGAAAACCCAAGTGATTCATCATACAAAAAATTGTAATGTCCGGTTACTGTTAGGCCCGCAAAAAGAAGAAGACCAGTGTCGGCTAAAACAGAGCCCCAAAAAAACCAGTGTTGGCTAAAACAGAGCCCAAAAAAAGCATGTATCGGCTAAAACATAGCCCTTTCTTTTTTCTAAACATACCTTAGTTAGGTCGGTAAACGGCAAGACCTGCAACGGCTTAAGCCAAGCCAAGAAAACCAATGATGCACAGTTTTTTTTCTACGACCAGTCGATATCAAATCTCCCCAATTTTTGCAATAGGTTCCATTAGGTGTGCTTTCAATCAGTCAGACGATGCCTTGCTACCATATTTAAGGGCTACAACAGTTTTTTGAAAAACACCAGTCTACGCAGAGTACTTGCCCAAACAAATTCTTAAATTAAACCCCTAATGAATGTTATACAGTTCAACGCTATGCTATGAGAACTACTACAAGTAGTACCAACATAATGTTTTAATATTTGAAGCTTCAGAGGGGGGGGGGGGGGGGGGGAGGGAGGTTTTATTTAGGAGGAGGGAAAAACTAAAGCATTAAAAGTACCACAGTGTGTGTGTGTGTGTGTGTGTAGCTATTTTATCATAAATAATAAGACATAATTTGAACTTTTACATTCAAAAGACAGCTGGCTTCAGAGAAAGAGAAATGATAAGTACAAAAACAACTCAGGGTTAGAATTATCTTTGTACAATGTTTGTATGAATGAAGCCTCATTCCAGTATATAGATAGAAGTACTTCCCTTGCAATAGGTGTATGTATAATCCTGTATTGGACAATTGCTAATAGCCAAAAAAAACCTTCCAAGATAAGATAGAGTCCTTACCAGCATCCATCCAAACAAGACAACATTTATATTATCCTTGGATGTGTTTTACAGGTATCAATGGACTATACCAGTTGTTATCCATGTCCATCTTTTAAAATTTTTTAAAAACATTTGAGCTTAGTCCAAAGTACTTATGTTCTTTTATATATAAGGTTCAAAAAATAAAAATTTAGTATTTTAGTCTTAGCGTAGAGTGCCATACCCCCTACTACTTCAAATGGTAAGTTACCCATCACAAAACAACTTTGAGTAAATTAATGAAGCTCGATCTGTGAAGAAGTTTAAAACTTGCTATAAACGAGTATAGACCCATTGTAGAATAAATTCGGAATTGATATAGTTTACAACGTAATCCGATCCTTCCTATTTACTATAATTCACAAACTCCCATCAAATGGTGAATGTAAATAGAGTTTTGCATTATCCCGTCTTATCAAAAACAGTGCTAATATGCAGTGTAACTGGGAAAAATCCCATAGGGTAGCCCAAAACAGCGTGTTTTAGCAGGCAAGGTACGGCAAAATAGGATTCCAAAGTACACCCAACCATAGGTGTTTCATACCAGTTTAAAAAAGAGACAGTTTTTTTCATGTCAACCAATTACAGCGACAGTACCAATCATAGAAGCCAATAGTCATCCAGGGAATACCCCCATCCCAAAGCATCTTACTGTAATGATAGCGACACATCCATATGCAAGAAAAAACCCCTTTGGGTTGTACCCAAAGCTGTAATGCGAGACACTTACCTTCACAATGGGCAGAGCTTTTTACCAAACCAGTGAGCCATTTATCACAAAGTTAACCGAATAGCTTAAAGTGTAAAGCGGTATCAATTACCATCCAATCATTTAAGTATAACCTTTCCAGAACAATTCTGTTAAGTGCATCCTTACCTTAGGCCAATATGCGTTTATCTGTAAAGAACCGAAACCCAGCTGAGGGGTTTAGCCAAAAAAAACCTTTAGTTAGTGCCATTTAGAGTAAAGCAACCATAAAGTGGTTTTTATCAAAAAACACAGCAGGTTATGCCCCCATATATTAAGCTGTTTCCAAGCATTGTCATGTGATTGAAACCAGTAATCACCGGGTTAGACCCTTCCTTTTTTTAAAATTATACCGTACAGTCTGCAGAAAAATATATATTGCATGGTCCAGCCATGTGGTAGTACCCCATTATCACAAGCAAATAAACAGTTTTCTCAGCGCAGCCAGAATGTCAGTAAGTTAAGCCCAAAGAATCAATCATTAACCATATGATGCTATGCATAGCCATTAAAAATCGGGGCTATAGCAATTAACAATACTCCTTAGTGGTGTTACCAAAGCAATGCCATCCCACACCATGGTTTTTACCGATTAACCAACTCATAGCATGCTCTGTCAAGCCAAGTCAATCCACCCATACACAGAGAGTTGACTACATCGGCTGCAGACTTCATAAGCCAGCCATCTGGTTTCAACTCCTCATGAGTGAGGGTTCTCTTTATGATTACCTCTGCTCCATCGTGCTCACCTTTTCCATGTCCTGATGCTGAAAAGTTATGCATCATCTGCAGACCTGTCAACCAATAATGCCTAGCCACAAAGTAGAAAGGTCTTCATGCTTTAAACTGAGACACTGCACCATCTGACAACACCCAATGACGTCGTAAAGAATGGCCTTTCTGTTTCAACCACTTGTCATGAAGAAGAAAACAATGTTGTACAAACAAAGTGTCATGTATTATATCATCAGATATGTAAAAATGGAGTGTTTTTTCAACACCACCTCCTGAGTTTCTCACATAAGTAATGTGAATAAGTATTGTAACCTGATTAGACCACTAGTGCATGGACTTTATCTCATTTTCTATTTTAAATCGATAATTCTTGGCAAATTCGATGATCGAAACAACAGCATCTGATGGAAACTTGAGTAAGCACTCTTTAAATTGTTGTGCCTGCCACCAAAAAAATGTAGTTATGCTTGATGAAGCTCTTAAGATGAGATGAGAATGGGTCAATAAAAGTAGAGCATCTTATTTGTTGCACTACCAAGTCCTTTCTTTTCTTCTCAGACCCACCTGCATCAACTTGCCCAGTTGAAACATTTGTGAAGATCTTCACAGTGACCTCCCCACTACCCACTGAAATTTCATCAGGACACAATGTCAACCTGTTTATTCCAAATCTAGAGCAAATCCAAACGAGCATTTTTTTGCATAGTATTCTGCATCATGAGCCTTTGGACATAAAAGTGATTCCCACATATCACTGATTCTATGAGACACTAATTGGTTTGCACTACACTTACCTGAATCATCACTACAGCAAACGGAACATGTGCAGGCATGATCCTTTCCATAATGCTCAAACTTGTTTTGTCGCATCTGATTAAATGCCTCTTTAAAATATATCATTTGGACATGATATACACAGCAACACGTATATCGCTTCTTCATTTTTTGGACAAAGTAAGGCTTTAAAGCCTCAAAACATCTAAGAGAAATTTCCACTTCTGGATTGGCCCTCTTGAATCTTTGGTACAACTCAATCTGTGACATTAAAACAAAACAAATTATGAGAGTAAAATATTAGCCATTTTGTACAGTACCATTTGGTTTTGTACATAAGCAAATGTGGGGTTGTAAAATATTAGCCATTTTGTACAGTACCATTTGGTACAGAATAGTACCTGTATAGTACCAATTTTTGGTACTGTATAGTACCAATTTTTGTATATTTGGTAGAGTACATTAGCAATTGGATTTTGTGCAGTACCAGATTTGGTATAGTAAGACATTAGCTATTTAGTACTTTACCATTTGGTGCAGTAGAGTACCAATTTGGTATTGTTCAATACCAAGTTTGAAACTAGTTTGGAAATTTCTTAAAGAGTACCTTAAATGGTGGTACCAGGTGGATGCCATAAATTACCAATTTGGTGGTATATAGTACCAATTTTGGTACTGTAAGACTTTATCAATGAAATATATTTTTGTTTTGTACTAGGAAATGTACTATAGAGTACCTTGAGTAATGCTATAGGGTGGATGGGGATATTATGTAGTACATAACATGGAATTATATGGTACTCTTTAGTACATTTTAGGGTGCTCCATATAACATGCCACTATATGGTAGATAAATGTACTTTGGCCTACATCACAAGGTTCTATAGAGTACTCAAATCAGATTGAATGTACTATGGTGTACCTTATATGGTAGTATAGGGTAGATGAAGGACCTATGAACATTATTATAGGGTACTCCAATCACATGAAAAGTGCTATTGAGTACCTAATGTGGAAGCATACGGCATTTTAAGGTATAACAATGGAGTACCTTCATATTAATAAAGCTACTATTATACCTTAGGTTGCTACATGTACCAAATGATATACCTTCAGCAAGTTACTAGAGGTATTGTATGAGGTAAAACAAATGGAATACCTTCAAGTACTATAAGTAGAGTACATTACACCTGAGAAAATAGAGAGGCACAAAAGACATTAGCAACGGTTTAAATTTACCTGAGACTCATCGAGAAGATGCATTGGATGTTTGATAACACTTTTTCTTCCAATCCTCTTCCGACATATATCCTTTTTGTTGGGTGAAACTAGAGTCTCTGAGCTCCAAACGACATAAACTAGATCTCTTACTTCACCTGTGACAATGTTACCTTGAGGCAATTATCTTTGACATGCACTCAATGGAAAAACTTCCTCATCATCTTTAATCTCAAGACGATAATTGGCTGCAGCAATGTTTCTCCGATGAACACTCAAAATACCTACTATCCTTGTATGGTTCATTTGTGTTGTGCCATCGATATTATTCATTACCATCATCAAAGAAGAGCTCATCTGTTGAGCGGGGCACCTTGAGCTGGCTGAGGGTGTTACGGATGCTAGATAGAAGAGTGCTTTCAAAATTAGCTATTGATGTTTGCAGATCCTTAAAAGTAGGATGGAGCAAGTGTTGATGGAATAACTATGTCTGGATACTTCTTGTAAGCCCTAGTGTCTGTGTGCGCCAAAACTTTGCCTTAGCTGAACAAATCTACTTTCTTGATTTGGCTTCATCCATTAAAGATGGATCTTGCAACCTGCTGCTTTCTTTTTCTTTCCTTCTCTATTCTCATTTCTTAGCAGCCCAATACTCATGCATAGAAGCGGTGTCCATGCTGTGAACACTTGCATTCAGCTCCATAGTCCAATCCCTGTTTAGGCAGCCTTGCACACTAGTCCAATCCCTATTTGGACAACCTTTCTCATTCACCATGCCAGGAGAAGTAGTTGTGAATTCCATGCCTTGAGGATTATCCATGTTTACGTAGCCATATTCTCATGCTAGGATAACCATTTGTATTCTCTGGTCAATCTGTGAATTCCATGCTGGCAAGAGTGTGGGTAGTGTAGCGAGTTAAAGAGCTACAACTACATAATCGGCTATGTTGTGGACGAGGAAGAAAGATAGGAAGAGAGAGAGAGACTCGTCTATAATCATTACATAGATCTATATATGCTGATACAAACCCAATGTTTTTTTAACATAAAAGAATTCCCCCAAAAAAAAGATAAAAACGAATTTCCCAATAAAGTGGATAAAAAAGACTTCCCCAAAAAATGCTAATTTTCTACCCAAGAAAAAGTAGTGTCCTTGACAGTGCATATTGTACCACCAAACCATGCTTTCAGCCATCTACACAATACACTATATAGCTACACATTAAGTACTTCCCATAGTAATAAATAGTAATAAAGTGTCCTACTTATTTGTAATATTATGTAGCTATTTAACTCTATGTGCTATGTAGTGTTATCTAGTAAACTATGAGATACTATATACTTATATGGTGGAATATAGTTTTATGTGCTATAAAGTGGTAGATGGTAGTATATAGTTCTTTACACTACAATGTTGTATGCACTATATAACTCTAGACTGCCATATAACTCTATACTTTGTAATTTTTCATGAATTACACGGGCATTGGTAATTTTACCTTTCATATTCGTCACTTGTGGGACTTTTATTCTTTCTTCAACCTTGCCACTCATATGGAATCTCCCATTCTGCCATCATAAACTAATGAATATTCTCTAATCTTTCCCGATGGGCGGCAATCTCTACAATCAAGCTTGAAGCATCTTAGTCCTCAAAAGCATAAGAGCAATTGCAATTGCAATTCCTGGTGCCATCATGAGAAGGTTCCTAAAGGCTTGTTGTGCACACAAGGATTTAAAAACAAAGGACTAAGGCTTCCACCTTGCCAAAATTCCCAATGGTTGGCGTTGGATACAATGAGAACTTCCGGTTGCTTCATACCTCGTAGCACGAATCAAAACATCAAAAATTCCAACCTTGTTTTTGGTTTCTTCATCATTGCCAACTTTGGAACTTGCATCTACCCAAGATATTTAGCAATTATTGCAGCCCAGCAGAAGGTGAAGCCTCCCGTAGACATTTTGAAACAAAATGTAAAGGAAGTCAATATGGCCCTTTAATGAAGGGACCCATTTAGTAAACAAGCTGGCTCTCCGCCTCTGCAAACCATGGCACTCCCTTCCAATGAGAGACAGAGAGAGAGAGACCAGCTATTCTTTCCACCCACATGGCTCGACTCCAGAAAATCATGCCCTTTCTACACTCGCCCAAAAAGCCTCCATATCAACACTCCCATTTGATGCATACTCCCGTTCTCGCGAGAGGGAGTGCCAATAAAGGCACAAAAGAACTTGGTATGTCTTTCTTCCTCTTGTTTAACATGTGTGCCCTTTTTACAACAGGCTCAAAAAACTCAAAACTCTCTCTCTCTCTCTCTCTCTCTCTCTCTCTCTCTCTCTCTCTCTCTGGGGAATGCCAAAAAAGGCACAAAAAGCCTTGGGCACCTTTCTTCCTCCTCTTGTTTAAAAACACCAAAACGTATTTCAACCGGTATATGCCACATTATTTTCAAAGGAGTTCACTGTCTACAATTGTGACTGTTTCCGGGGCTAACTTCGGCCTTTTCTTCATGTTGTGATGAATCCCAAGGGGTAGCTCATGTCTATATGCAAAAAGAGCTTCACCTCCATCCCAATAGCTCCAATATTCCTTTGCGCCAACGTCCAAATTCCATTATTATGTAAAACCTTGCCCCATACAAGAGCTTGAAACACCAACAGTTTCATGAAAGCCTGTGTTTGCAACATGAGGTTCTACTAACAGAAAACTTGGAAATAAGGTAAGTGGAAGAGCTATCAGATAATAATATGTAATACAAATTTGTTGCAGAGTAGCATACAGACACAACAGCAATTGTCGAAACCCAGGTTTGCTAATCAGCGGTAACTGATAAGAAAATCCTGGTTTAGTTTTTTATGTTGTGAGAAGAATAGTATCAACATAAAAACAAACAGCAACTCAAAAAAGTTAGTGGCCTCGCTATGTCATAATGTTACTTGGCACAAATTCTGACTAAAGACAATACCAATATCATCCTCAGTTGCTCAATGTCAATGTGAGAATCCTACCAAAACTTTGACTTTGAATGCCCACAAGTCCTAACCCCAGTTTCAACTCACAAGTTTAATATTTTTGGGTACTTTGGGGTCCTTTTGGTACTTTCTGTAGGAACATCATATGTATATCTGTGTGCTACGAATTGTGATGTACATATTAGGTCTTTAAGTACCATGTTTTGACTTGAGGTACTTTACTTTTGGTACTTCAATATTTATGGGAACTTTGGAGACCTCATTTTGTACTTTTTGGTACTTTATATTTTTACTTTTGTGCTTTGGGTACTTCACATCTGGTAGTTTTATTGTTTGGAACTTTTCATACTGATTATTTGGTACTATTTACCATTTGGTATTTAACATTTGGTACTATTTATTGTGTACTAGATTGTTGTGCTTTGGTAGGAGCATGATATACTTAACAAGTACTTTAAGGTATTGTCTGCTAGTTTTGCTACTTACCATATTGGTTACTGTTTTCTATTTGGTACTACTTAGTGCTTATTAGATTATTGTCCTTTGGTACAAGTTGGTCCTTTAGGTACTCTGAACATTGGTACAGTTTACATTTGGTATTGTCTGCTATTTAGTACTAGTAATTGTCATGACATTTACATTTGTTGTTGTTTACTTTTCTCTAGGACACTACTTTGGTAATATTCACTGTCATGACATTTCCATATGTGACATGCAGAGGAAATGTGGTGTCCTCGAAACTGAGTGTGAAGAGGCTCAGATCCAGAGTGAATTTGTCAGAATGATAATTGCAAAATTCAACTAAGGAAGAACATTCATATTATTTCCAAGGCCCCAGATCAAGGATGAAGACAAGACAATCTATGCTTTAGGATCTTCTGTTGCTTGTGGGGAGTGCTTGGACTCCATCCATGTGGTTGGTTCTTTCATGCTGGCTGTAGGCACCAATACCACCCTCTCTATTTCGTTGCCACTCTAATGAAAAAAGACATTTGTGCGAAAGGTGGATGCAAGGAGCGCATCTCCGAAGTGGCCAAGACCTGGGCTCACAACAAGGGACGTGTTCAGAAAAGTAAGCAACCGTCTTCGTTCTTGTGTTGAACAAAATTTTGGTTTTTCGCACAAGTTTCTGAACAGGTCTCCAAAGTGCAGTATACAGAGATTTACTGTACAAGTACAGTGGTTGTGAAACGCTTGATTGTGGACACTCGTTGAGTGTAGAAAGCGTTACAGGAACCACGATAGCAGGTTCAGCAGATTTGCAGGTTTTTGCAGATTGCAGCTATTTTGTCTTGGTGCTTCAAGATGTCTGACGGTTTCAGTCAGATTGTTACTGAGAAGCTTGAGAAAAATAACTACCCTGCATGGAAGTTCAGAATAACAAATTTCCTAAAAGGAAAAGGTTATTGGGACTATGTAGAAGGAGACAATGAAAAGGAACCAGAGATTCCCGAGGCAAATGCTACAGCAGAACAAAGGAAATCTTTGAGGGACTGGCAACAAGGCCAGAGCAAAGTGATGTATTGGCTTTCTATGAGCATCACAGATGGCATGATGGGCTATCTACAGGATGCTGAAACCCCCGCCATTGCATGGAAAAACTTAGGCAGAGTGTTCAAGGTGAACACCAAGGCCAGGAAGCTTCAACTAAAGTTGGAGCTAAATCAGGTTAAGAGGAACAACCTCTCCATCAATGATTATGCTTTGAAGATCAAGAGTATCATTGAGGCTCTTGGATCTATTAAAGTCTCAGTGGAAGACGATGACATTGTCCGTGCATGCTTGGATGGTCTAGGAGATGAGTATGTACATTTTAGGTCTTCCATGAATACAAGAGACGACATCCCCGTGTTCCAAGATTTGATTTCTATGCTTATTCTTGAGAAGAAGAACCTTGACACATCTTCTTCTCATGGAAGAAATAATTCTGAACAGGCCTTCTATTCTAACTCCAACAGAGGTAGAGGTAGAGGTCGTGGTTGAGGCCCAAGGGGTTGCAGGGGCCAATTTTTGGAAGGTCAATCAAATCAAAACAATACAGGTGGCAGGGGAAACCAGTCTCAAGGCAGGGGGAGTCAAAGAGGTCGTGGTGCAGGATCAAGCAGGCAGCAACATACTCCAGATAGTAGAGAATGTTGGACTTGTGGTGAAAGAGGTCACATGTCACGTGACTGTCCAAAGGGAAAAGCAAGTAGAAAGAGAGAACAGGGCAACTATGCATCTACTAGCAGAGATGCAGATGACAGCAAAAATGAGCGCATGTTTGTTATGCAGCATGTAATGAATACAATGACAGCAGAGAATTCCACCCAAGATGATGTTTGGTATGTGGATTCAGGTGCCTTTTGTACTTAGTCATTTTGTACTCTCTTTTCTGAGAAGAAGAAGAAGAAGCTTTCCATCTCAGTGTGCTTTGTGCTTGTCTTGTGTAGCTCTCTTGCATCCTCATTCTTTACAATTTTGTATAAGTGCATCATATTCTGATTGCATGGCAGCCATCCAATTTTTTTAATTATGTGCTTCATCAAAAGACAGAGGTTCCTCAACATAATGTAAGCTAGACACAGCCAAAGCATAACAATCTGATGCATAAGATGCATGGCGAGAGCCTGAACAAGTGCGACTAGACAAAGGTGCATCCAATTTACTATCATGCAATGTATGCACCAGCCATTTTGGCAATACCTCTATCCTGCTCATTGTCAGCCCTTTCCTCATCAAGTACATCATGTACATCTGCATCGGTAATAGGATGATGTATAACACTTTTTGAAACCCCCATAGGCTATACATTTGCCTCATTGGAGTTTACATTTGAACTTCCACCACTAAAAAGAGGCAGCAAAGTGTCATAAATGTCTTGTGAGCTTACATTGTTGTCTCTGGTACATGACAGTAAGGGTTGAACATAATGCTTTGTTTGTGGATGATACAACTATAACCACAAAAATACATTTGATAGCCTTATCATCCAATTTTCTACGCTATATTTGTGGCACCAAAGCATACGCCAAACAGCCAAAAACATGCATGTGCTCAATAGATGGCTTTCTATCATGCCATGCTTCATATGGAGTCATAGACTACAATGCTTTTGTAGGACACTTGCTGAGTACATAAGTGGCACACATGACAGTCTCGAGCCAACATGAATGTGGTAAAGCTTGACTTTTGACCATACATTGTGCCATCTTCATAAGAGACTTCTTTTTCCTCTCAGCAACACCATTTAATGGAGGTCAAAATGAACCTGAATCAAAAATCTGGGTAGACTAAGCTTTAAGAGCTATCCCAAAAAAAAAATTCAACCTGCCAACGCTCACCAAAGCGAATGCTTAGAACTGACTACGTAGAAACCTTTCTCTGATGGCCATTTTTGAGTCAAATTCGTTAATGATTCTTCTTGCATCAGCAGCTAGGGTTCCCAGTTCTTCTTCAATAATTGTAGATACATCTATTGAGACAATGTGTTTTATGAACTCTGAGGCATCTATGAATCTCTAATGTTTCTGATTAGCTACATGCTTTTCCACATTTTTTATGCAATGTTGCATTTAATTAGTCAAGAAAAGACATGCATAAACAAGGTCAGTCTCAACATATCTTTTAATTTGCTGCATAAGTCTACTCATAAATAGCTTGAACATAGGATGCCTCAACAAAGAGTTATTTACCATAAGTGAATGTTGGAGACCAACATTATTAAACTCAAAATTAAGCACATCAGATAAGGAAAAGACACGAGGGATGTGGTCTGTCATGGAGCATTTTATAATCAACAACCAAATCATCATCAGTAGGCAGCCAGTGAGTAGAACAAAAATAAATTCTTTCAAGCCAGGACCAAGAAGACAGATGAGATTGTGAATGGAAGGTAAATCCTTGGTTTTGGTATGTAGTTTCTAGCCAAGCATCCTGTAAATTACCTGCACTCACCATTCTCTCCCTAGGATTACTCTCTAGCTTGTTAATAAGATAGATAGATAGATAGATAGATAGTTCTATTATCGTCCTGGGAGGTCAAATATGACCTATGGGACCAAATGAACATGTCACGTGGTGTGAGTGGAGTTCATAAGTGACTCTCGATGCTCAAAAATGGCTGAAATGAGCGTCGCAATAGAGAGTCCACATCGTGGTTGGGAGAGGAAGGTATGTAGGGAGAGCTCATGGCTGAATATATGGGGAAAAGAGGACCTAATGTGGTCAAAAGCTGAGCACTCAAGCAGTGTGTGGTACTCACTCTCTCGCACTTGACGAGGGCATAAGGTGCAAAGTCGATGACACTCCTCGCCAGTGCCCCAACGTCCTGTCTCGCAGCGTAGAGAATGGGAGCTAAGACGAATGGAGGCAATGGTGCGGATCGCACTCAACGGGATGGGCTCAAGGATGTAGGAATGGGTTCGGTTACCTCGTTCCGAGAAGAAGAGAGATTTGTAGTTTGGGGCAACGTGTGTGGTGTAATGGCTGAAGCGAGAACCTCCAGATTTCTCCCAAGCCATGATACATTGGCGTTGTAAGAAGGCCTCATTAACTTGGGAGTCGATCGACGCATCCTTGACCAAGTGACATGCATCCCATCTTCCAAACCATTTCTTGATATCAAGCATCCACCCCGAACTTAGTATTTTGCTCTTGCATGTCTTTTGAACCTTTTGACTTGCTTCATATGCGATTCTAGGAAGTCGATGCAAAGGGCTACGTTGTGTCTTACACATGTACTCCACAACCCTTTCCATGCCCAAGACCTCAATGGGAAGCGATCCGGACTCAAGAAGTAAGAGCATGTAGGGTGTTTGTGTCTTGACTTGGAGAAAGTTGGTGAGAAAACGCTTTTGGACATTCTCAAACTCTTTCCAAGTAGACTTCCCGATGCTTCCACCCCACACCTCCACTCCATAAAGAAGCACCGGTGTCACCAATGTGTCAAAGAGGTACTTTTTGAGAGCCCAACACTTGATCTCTCCTGCATTGCACATGTTCTCAAATGCATAATAAGCCCTCTTTCCGGCTTCCAAGCGACGCATTGCACAATCCTTCCATTTATGATTGGATGGAACCTCAAGGCCAAGGTACTTGAAGTGATCTACCACTTCAAGTTTCTCATTGTTGTATACAATGCATGGATTTTCGTCATTGAGGGTCTTTACAAGCATAACCTTGGTTTTGGATCCATTCACGATCAGCCCGCTATGTAGGCAAAAGCGTTCCAAGACACTCATAAGCTTTTGTGCATCTTCTAAGGTATGTGCCAAGAGCACTACATCATCGGCATAAAGCAAAAGCATGATCACCGCATTTCCAATCTTAACCTCTTCTATGCCTTCTTGCTGCATAAAATCAAGAACCATGTATTCCAATTCATCAATGAGTAGCCCAAAGAGGGTTGGGGAAAGTGGGCATCCTTGTTTGACACCAATAGTGCTTGCAAAAAATTCTGAAATTCCATCTCCCATACGTAATCGACATATCACTTTTTGGTAGATGCGAAAGACTGCATGCATAAATTCTCTCGGCACTTGAAGGCTTTGCATACGTCTCCAAAGATTTCCTCGCGGTACCATGTCAAAAGCTTTCTTGAAATCCACAAAGCAACAATACAACTTTTTTCCTTTCAATCGAGACGCTTCCATAAGAACTCGAAGAGTGACAAGGTGATCAATAGTGCTATGATGCTTTCGAAAACCTGCTTGGCCAAGCGCACGTTTGCCATTCTTTTCAGCCCATTCACTTATCTTCATCTCCATGATACATCCAAATAACTTTGCCATCAAAGAACCAACCATTATAGTGCGATAGTTGTTCACATTGTTTACATCTCCTCCTTTGTGCAAAGGTTTGATCCAATTTGCACTCCAATCATGAGGCATGCCATACTGAAGTGCAAGGTTAAACATATCGCATATCCAATATCGTGTTTTCTTGCTTGTCCATTTAATCATTTCAGCCTTGACACCTTGAAGGTCACCTGCCTTGCGAGTAGCAAGTTTCTCAAGCGCGCGGCATACATCTTCAATGGTAAAGAAGGGAGACATAAATGGAAGGGAGCTACAACCCTCCATCTTATCAACATTGGGTTGCTCATAGAGGTTCTTACAATGCATATACATATCCTCAAGAGTCAAGTCACCAAAGCTCTCAACGCGCTTGCCTTTTAGATTTTGCCAAAACTTGCCACATGCATGTGCTTTCTCTTGTGCTAAAAGAAGTTGTTTTTCGACTTCCCACCTTCTCCTCTTCTTTTGAACAAGTGCTTTGTATGTGTGTGAACATTCCAAGTAAACTTCCTTGTCTTTGATTGCATCCAATCTTAGCAAGTGTTTTCGGGCTTGACTACATTCCATGTCAAACCATTTCTTCTTGGTGCTACCCTTCTTAGACCTTTTGCAAGACATGTGTTTCGCCGAAAAGCATTCCTTCGCACAAGAGAAAATTACTTCTTTGAAAACTTTCCACTTGCATTCTAATGTTGGGCTCCCTTGATGCTCTATCATGCTTAACATTTGGTCCACCATATCAGCATATATAAGTGCTCGTTTGAAGTCTAGACGTAAGTACAAATGATTCACATCATGATTGGAGGCTACATGCTCGGGCCGTTTACCACACTTGAGGTCAATACATAACATCCTATGATCCGATTCCGGATTCCATTCACCAAGTGTAAAGCTTTGTATGCATTCTAGAGTGGCTTCTGAGAACAACATATAGTCAATCACGCTAGCACCATTGTGCTTTCTACATGTAAAGTCATTGGTGCCTTGCCATAGAGATACACCATTTGCAATGAGCATTCCGGTACTATTGCACATATGTAGAAGTGACTTTCCATAGTGATCCACTTCTTTTGCATCATTAGAACTTCGATTATACATGTATGAGTCATCCACTCTTCTTGATACATGCGGCATGTCGACTTGTTGTGTGTCGTGTTGTAACATATTTGTGCGAGCATTCATGTCTCCAAAAACAATGACTTCACCTTGATCCTTGTAATAAGCAATGTCTTCCTCTAGTTCAACAAAGGGCTGATCTCTATCCATATTCAAGCGAGCATAAAAGTTGGAGTCATAGTGAGGAATGTAGCAGCCGGCCACAAACATGACTTGACCATTTGGTGGGCTGATTTTCAGCCATAAGTAGCGTTTATACTTATCTTCTTTGACAATGGAAACATCTTTCAAACCCTTTTTGGTCATACATGCTATGCCTCCTTGGCCTCTTCGTTGCTTTGCATTTTTGGCCCACATCAAAGAATGTACATCGTATTTGTCAAATCCAAGAATTCGTTGCGCATCATGCTCCCATGTTTCGACAAGAAGTATCACATCGGAGTCGTTGGTAAGCTCATCAATGCCAATTCCCGCATTCCATGGATACCCGTTACAATTCCAAAAGCTTATTCGCAAGCGTGAGTTGGTCTCATAGATCATGTGTCCCTATTTGTTGGGTGGACTTGCATCCTCCTCAAGTGCCTTTTCTTCTTGAGATGATACCTTAACCTTCTTGCTTCTTTCCTCGTATGCTTTGCGACGTACATTTTGTTGCATAAGAGTGCGATCCTCATATACATTACAACCCGTTCCTTTGAGGTAGATCCAACCATTGTCAAGGATGATCTTTCTCTTTACCTCATCAGCCATGGTACATACAATAGGTCTTTCTCCCGAGCGAGGGACTCCTTGTTTTCCAACTCGATGTGCACCATAAGCCATGATTCCTGACATGCCAAAGTGTGTAGCAAAAAACTCTTCAATAGCAACCGCAAGAGATTGGGGTGTTTCCATGCTTTCCTCCTTGATTCCACGAATGACGATGTTCTTTGAGCGTTTTTGTCGTTCTTGCAATTCTTGAGTGTCCACATTCTCTACATTTGCTTGGACAACGGCTTGCGTGATAGGAGATGTAGAAACCACATTATCCTTACATATATCAGCCCATGATTTGGATGCATTTCTCATCTCACATACATCATGTCGTATTGTATCTATCGTTTCCTCTTTCAATACATGATCACTCTCAACTTTGCTCAAGCGCTCTTTCACTACATTCATGTCCACAAGAGAGCGTTTACATTCTTGAACTTCATTCTCAAGATGCATCAAGCGCGTTGTTTGCATTTCAAGAACCTTCTTGAGGTGCTCATTCTCCACAACGAGAACTCTTAAAGTACCATTTTCCATTGCAAGTGCGCGCAACTCTTCACCTTGCTTGTTGACGGTTTCTTGTAACGAGATCAAGTAAGCCATGATCATTGCTTCCGTTGTTGTAGACGATGTGGTTGGATTAGCATCCAAATTCCTTGGAGATTTTGCATCATTCTCCATGGCGAGTGTGGCTTTTCCACCCTTGCGAGTTTTGTCTGACATTGCCTTCAAGTCGGCAACAAAAACGCAAAGTTTTGACAGTTTTTTCAGTTCTGAGATGCTGTTACAGCAAAGCCTTCCATTACACAGAAAAATTCTGTCTTTACATCAATGCGTAGAGGGCTTCGTGCTCTTCGATTGAGGCTATAGATCACCTAAATCGGAGTTCGGATGAGCAAGTTATGGTCAAAAGAGTGAACTGCTGTCTACTAGGTCAAAAAACGGCTGTGTGAACTGCTGTCTACTAGAGAGAGAGAGAGAGAGAGAGAGAGAGAGAGAGAGAGAGAGAGAGAGAGAGAGAGAGAGAGAGATGCATAATATGGCACTGTCGCTAGGCCATAGAGGGCCAGAGTCCTGCCCTGCACATACCATGTTAAAGTCCCAAGCCATAATTCAATGAGATAGCTACAAGCCTACTATCCATTGCCAAAGATCACCCCTAAGTCTAGGGTTATTGTCTGCATAGACATTAATCAACATCATTTTGCCCCATTGAGTGGATATCTGAAAAACTGAGCATTGACCATTTGGATGATCCAGAATCCAGATGGGATGAAGAGATGTCTTAATGCAAGTAAGCTCCGGGGAATCCCCCTTTCTTTCCTCCATAGAAGCACTCCATACCTCTATAGTGCATAAGTTGCCTTGCCTTGTCTTTCCTTTTATGCTCTTGAACTAAATACACATCAATCTGACTAGAAAACATCCACTTATTAAAATTGTGCAACCTTGAGGGGTCATTCTACCCTTTTACATTAAAGGTTGCAAACTTCATACTGTTATGAACCATGTGTGTTTCCTCCTCACTATATGTTTCTTGCATATGCACTTCTAGATGAATGCCTCATGGGTCGGTTTCATTGTTGGATATTTTTGTTTCTTGGCTAACTCATGGGTTTCCATGATGTTTTCTATGGCTACTGAGGTTTCACGAGATGGCATGTCCTCCATGAGGGTTTCATAATAATTATGTGATATATACCCCAAGGAGAAGCCCCTTGATTTAAATAATTCCCAGGTAGCAGCTGTGAAACCATCCCCATCTACCACTCTCTTGACTTTCTCTGCTGGTTTTGGATTTTTTGAAGATGATGGAATGTTACTCCCCACACTAGGTTTAAACAAAGTCTTGGGTTGGGTGGTTGCCTACCACTAGGTGTCCTTGCATAAAGTGGGGATGATCCACCTCCTTGTTATTGGTTGTAGACACTTTTCCTCTATCAACTTTGGAGACATTTTTCCCAAAGATCTGCTCTTGCGGGACCATATTTTTGCTCCCCAGATAAGATGGGATGAGGTGAGAGGCAGTAGATATTGTAGGGTAGTTTTTTTAAAAATGTCGTGAGTTTCCACAATGATATCACAACCCAACAAGATTCCCCGATTTCAAGTAAAACACAAGCACTACAAGACGTCTTTAATGTAGCGACGCTCGTAGTGCGACGCTCAGATGGGGAAAAGCTCGGCCTCACTATAGGCGTCGCTATGTAACAAAGACTACAGAGATGCTCATAGAGACGCTTATAGTGACATTCATAGCTACGCCGACCCTTAAAAATAATTTGAGAGCACCAGAAACTCAGATCTGTATATCTGAGTTTCGGTGCTCTCTGCACAATAGGTATACCTTCCCCCCCCCCCTCCCCCCCCCCCCTCTCTCTCTCTCTCTCTCTCTCTCTCTCTCTCTCTCTCTCTCTCTCTCTCTCTCTCACACACACACACACACACACACACACACACACACGAGGAGATGAGGGAGAGCGAGGTATGCTCCCTCCCTCTCCTCTCTCTTATATTCCCTTCCCCTCTTTCTCTCTCTCTCTCTCTCTCTCTCTCTCTCTCTCTCTCCCCTCTCTCTTATATTCCCTTCCCCCCTCTCTCTCTCTCTCTCTCTCTCTATCTCTCTCTCTCTCTCTCTCTCTCTCTCTCTCTCACACACACACACACACACACACACACACACACACACACACACACGCGCGCGCGTGCACACACACACACACACACATACACACAATGTGTGTGTGTGTGAGAGAGAAAGAGAGAGAGAGAGAGAGAGAGAGAGAGAGAGAGAGAGAGAGAGAAGTTAAAGAGACATATAAAGAAAGTAGAGAGAGAGAGAGAGAGAGAGAGAGAGAGAGAGAGAGAGAGAGATAGATAGATAGATAGATTTTATTATCGTCCTCGGAGGTCAAATATGACCTATGGGACCAAAGTTACATGTGATGTAGTATGTGTATGACTGATGAGTGACTCTCGATGCTCCAAAATTGTAGTGATGAGAGTCGCAATGGAGAGCCCACACTTTGGCTGGGAGAGGAAAGTGTGTAGGTCTAAGTTATGGCTGAAAATGTGAGAGAAGCCAGTTCGGATGTGATCAAAAGCTGAGCATTCTAGTAGTGTGTGGTACTCAGACTCTCGAACTTGCAGTGAGCATAATGTGCACAATCGATTTGACTCTTCTCCATTGCCCCAACGCCCTATCTCGCATCGAAGGAAATGGGAGCTAAGCCGAATTGCTGCGATAGTGCGTATCGCGGACAAGGGAATAGGCTCAAGCATGTAAGTGTGAGTACGGTTTCCTCTCTTAGCGAAGAACATGGTTTTGTAGTTGGGGGCAATATAGGTGGTGTAATGTATGAAGCGTGACCCACTGGATTTCTCCGAAGCCGTAATAGAGAGAGAGAGAGAGAGAGAGAGAGAGAGAGATAGAGAGAGAGAGAGAGAGGTTAAAGAGAGGGATAACAAAAGTAGAGAGAGAGAGAGAGAAATGAAATGAAATGATATATTTAACGTCTTCAAAATGCCGAAATCACTTATGAGACCAATCCGATAAACTCCTTGTGGATCTTATCTAATGTTGGGGTACAAACATACAAGTGAAGTAAAGTGGAAGGCTAAAATCATCATCAATTTTCAACATTGGGCGTTGTTTGAGAAAGTAGTGCATTGGTCGGTGAAGAGCTTCGTCAATGTCCGCCTTGTAAATAGACATAATGTGTGAAGTTGAGGGTTGCCAAAAAAAAAATATGCTCTTTGAGGTCGTACGATGGAGCTGATGGTAGCAGGTCTTATGGTGTTTGTGAGAGGTGTTTTTGTCATAATTGGAGCAAACCATAGCCAAATCTTGTGCTTCCCCTTTCCCCCTTCTTGCATTTCCTTGCTCAAAGTTTTTGGTGCCAATTGTGTGAGTTGTGTGTGCCCCCCGGGCCATTTGTGTGTGAGGGAGAAAGAGAGAGAGGTGTGTACTATACGATTGCTAAAAACGGGCAAAATCATGATGGTGTGTTGTGTGTCAATTGTGTGGAGTTTGTCTTCATTGGTAGGCGTTGGTGCACCCAAAGTGTGACAACCCTAGCAGAGGACATAGGCAGTGATGTGTATGCTTATAGATGCATGGCAGAGGGCTAGAACATATGGGAAGATCCTGGACAGATAGGTGGCAGCAGAGATATATGCTTTATGTGGGTTTTTAGACCCTAAAGGCTACAAGATGGGCTGGAAAAGGTGGTAGGTGAAGGAGGCTCAAGGTGATGGTTTCTAGCTCAAAACTGTAGAGCTTGAAGTGCTAGAGGAGCAAGTCCAGATGGCTCATCAAACGGAGCTACAAAGCGAAATCCATGGCTATTCAAAGTTGAAGGTATTTGCAAATCTGAGACGGACAGAGCAGGTGATTCCAGGTAGTCCAAGTCATTTTGGAGCTATGGGTGTGTAGTGCTTGATTTATGGAGCCTGCTGGTCTTTACAGATTGTCGTTTGGAACTTTGGAGGTCAAGATACTAGCAAATAAAGATTTGTCGGGGGCCAGTTCTGTGTCGGGTTGGTTGCATGGATAGATGTGACATCTAAGATTTTTGAAGCTTTTCTAGGTTTTGTATGAATTCTATGCAGCAAGTAAAGGCCATGGGAGTTTACGGCTCGTCAATCGGGCACCGGGTCGGTCAGATATTAAAGTTTGAAAATGATGGCAGTTGCCGGTCAGGTGGTAGCAAACGGGTTTTTTAGGCGCATCATTTGAGGGCACGGCAAAGCCAAAATGGTAGTGAGGTTTGTACAGTTCGTAGCCAACAAAGAGATCTATTGGTTGGAATTTGCGGCTCAATCACAGGGTTGGTGTGCACCAAATGGCATCGGATTGAAATGGTGAGAGGAGGAGAATTTTTATGCAATTAAAATTAAGAGTTGGTGAAGTTTTGACCATTGGGGGGTGATTTGAAGTGGATCTATCACGTATTTGTGGGTTAATCCCACATGATAAGTACGAGGTTGACTTGGTAGAGTACATAAGCACAAGGGAGACGTGCACTTATGTGTCGTGGTGTAGGAGTTGAGCTCCGAAGACTATTCACCATGGTGCCTAGAGCGCGCACAGCATTGTTGTGGTTGTGCCTGATGGACATGATGTTGACGTGGGGCGGTACTTGGTGGTTTTGTTGAAGCAAGTGGCGGATAGGCCCGTTATCGATGGCCGTTGACTCTGCAATGGCATGATGATGTGGTAGAGGCCCATCACGCGCCCGTAAGAGCCAAGTCATGCCTTGGGTTCCCAAAGGAAGTAAAGCCAAGAATATAAGAAGGGCATCCTCACATGCAAGGGATACCAAAAATAGACGAGGAACCAAAAAAGGGGAGTGCCCACGCTCAAGAGGGGCCCGTTCTTCCATGTGGGGGTTCTCTTTTCCGAGGTCAGTGAGACGGGAGGACCAAGGGATTCTTGAGCCGAAGTGTGGCTATGGAGTTGGTGTGGAGCTGAAGGGCAACCAGATTTTTGTGTTCTACTTGCCGATGCTTATGCCGGTTAGGAGCTACAGCTGTATATAGTCGTCCTTGTTGAAAGAAATCCATCATTATTGTGCATCTGGTGTCGATTCCCCTTATCCCTTCTCTTCTTTATTGTGTGCATCTGGTTTCGGGCGTGTGTAGGTAGTTGTGTCCCCCCTGATGGTCTGTTGTGCACAGAGAGGTTGAGAGATGTTGTGTGTGCGGTGAAGGGATTGAATCGATCTATACAAGGTGATTGGGCTTTGTTGGTGGTGTCATATTGAGTGTGTGCAAATGGTGGTGTGCAAACGGTGGTTCGTTGGTGAGTTGTGTGAGTTTTGAAGGTGGACTCTAGTGGATTGGGGTGTGTAGTGATTTTCTTGGGCTATAGAGAGGCAGATTACTTGGGTTTTGGGTGTGTTTCCCTTCCCCCTATCCATCTTCAAGTTCCCCACGGAGGAGCATTGATGCTCCGATTTGAAGTTTAAAGTGGTGTTTGGAAGCCGACAAACGGTTAGCAGATGGTCAAAATATTTGGAGGTTGTGTTTAAAGGTAGGAGAGATGATGTAGTCAAGCTTTGGGCCCATAATTGGAGGTGTTGAAGACCTTGAAGATTGGTTGGCAAATTTTGAATTGTGGATGATATTGATGCATATGTTGAGAGGGATGCGAAAAAGCTGCAAATGGTGTCGTTGCTGATGCGCAGACAAGCAAAGCTTTGGTACAATGATTTGAAGGGTGATGATCAAAGTTCATGACACGAATTGTGGAGGCAGTTTTTGGAGCAGTTTGGAAAGGTGATTGCCCCGACAGAGGCTGGTGCTAAATTGAAATTGGTACACCAAGAAGTAAGTAAGGATTTTTCTATTTTCCTTGAGGAATTTGAAGCTTGTTGGAAGTAGTTAGAATCCATGCATAAACAAGCGCCAAGGGATAATGCAAGCACAAAGAGTATCAACTCAACACTCGGATAAATAGATCTCAGCTAAGCATAAAACGCATAACTTTATATACAAGTGGTGAGCAAACATTGTGCTCAAATCACGTCCCACAAGTAGTGATGTTAATCTGACAATTGCATAAATCTATACTTGTAAGCATGTAGAACCTATAACCAATGACTATTTGTAAAATGTAAGCATTAGAATCACCATTAGAATGTTCGTCAATCAAAAACAATGTATACCATAGATCTACCTATAGCCACTATGAGCATACATAAATCTCACTCCTACGACAGAGGATACAAGGGCACTAAATCCACATCCAAGCTAACAAAATCTATAAAAGTGAGAGTAAATACTTGATCAGTGTTAAAATGGGAGTAAATCAACCACTACACCATCCTAGAATCAAATTGCAAATACATGCAACATATGGCAAGAATTTGGGAATAGAGTTTCTCTTATATTTTCAGTAAAATCTCAAATACAACTTAGTCATTCAAAGTGGCATGCCAAAAAATCATAGAAGTATAAATTAAGCCAACTAGGCACTCTGCTTAAACGAGAGACTCAGACTCTCATCCACAAATGTCATACAACGATCAAAAGTGATCAAATGCTCTCCAAACTCAATGAATAGAAGCAAGACATTGTTGTGAGCTCTCACAAAAAGTGCATAAACTTGTCCAAGACAAAACCATCTCAATCAAAAATCCACATGTGGCATACATACAACATAAGCATGGCATCAGCTCATTCCCATATGAGTAGCTCTTTGGAAAATCCACATCTCTGCTATCTGTATACCCGTGAATCCATCACCTACGAGCTATCAAGAGCTCGATTTGTATTAGCATATGCATACATAACATAAATTCCACACATAACGAATGTGTGTTGGAAACCTCTGTGAAAAACCACACAATCTAAAGCATAAAGCATCGATCGGAATGTTCGTCGGTTAAAAAATGCACAACTTGTAATCTTGCACACTATCTCGTTGATCAAAAACCTCATCGGTCAAAAACCAGACACATGGATAAGAAACCACTTGTCCGCATATGACATACATTTCCTCCGAGATTAGTGTCGGGGAAAAGTACAATCTAGCTCACAAAATCCCTGTGAAGGTCAAGTTGTACCTATCATGGTGGCCGTAGACATCCGAGAGTCGATGTCGCTTGTCAAAAAAAACGTACTTCCAGAAGATCATTGGATCCATGTGTGTCATGGCATATCTGTGCACGAGAAGAAATCAAAACACTGGAAAAGAGCCTAGACCCACTCTCTCTCGCTCTCGCTATGTTGAGGAAGTGGGCAGATAGACTCGTTCCATCTACCTCTGTGTGTATTTATGCAAGAGAAGAAATCAAAACACTAGAGGAGAGACTAGACCCACTCTCTCTCGTTCTCGCTATGTCAAGGAAGTGACCAGATAGACGCCGTCTATCTACCTCTGTGTGTGTGTGTGTGTGTGTGTGTGTGTGTGTGTGTGTGTGTGTAGCTGTTTAAATCTTAAGTAATAAGACATAATTGAATTTTTACATTCAAAAGACAGCTGGCCAAGGAATAATGAACTGATATGTACAAAAATAACTCAGTATCAGAATTATTTAGGTACAATTATGATTGTAGGGAAGAGGTCCTCTTTCAGTAAGGTTGGTAGTAAAAAAACATCCCCGTTCCTCAGTGGGTATTTCATCACAATAATGTTGCTTGCCAAAGAAAAGAAAACCCTCCAAGATAAGATAGAGTCCTTACCTGCATCCATCCAACCAAGACAAAAATTCAATTAGCCTTGGATGTGTTTTACAGGTATCAATGGCCATGTCAGTTGTTATCCATGTCCATCTTATAGATTTTAATTACTTTAGCCAAGCTTAGGTTATTAGATTTTTTTAGCAGTCTTTACATATTCCTTCAAAAATCAATGGTACAATCTACCTTCTAATCTATGTGGTGAAGTCCAAAAAGTTTAAGCCATAGCTTGGTAGCTATGCTTGAGTCCATAGTAGCAAACATATACTTACTAATCAATAGAGTATCAAAAAAAGACTCCATTTTTTCAAGTGGAACCTCATTTCACGAGCCATATCTCGGTATTTATGCCATGTTTTGAGGGTACCAGCCATATATTTACCTTCAAACTTCCCAATTTTTCTCCATAGCTTGATAGCTATGCTTACACTAACAATAGCATCCATATACTTACCAAAATCAGAAATAGAGTATCAAGTGGAACTTTATGTCATGAGCCAAAGGTCAGTTTTTTACGCCAAAGCTGAGAGTAATCTCCATATACTTACCTTCAAAACTTCAAGTTTTTAAGTTCTTAGTATTCATTACAGTTCAGCATTGTTCAGTCCTGTTTTTCTCCAAGATACTTTCAAGCTTCCACCGTCATGGGTGCTAGATGGGTTAAAATAACCTTAACTCCTTCTCCCCATATGAAATCATGAGGGAAAGTATTATGAAGAAGTCCAAGAGTTTCCATATTGCATACAACAGAAAAGCCAAACGTATCCTTGTCGATGTCAGATAGAGTTTCATCACCAAAACAAACACAAACTTTCAGAAAGTCCAAGGTTTCATTCACATTCCATGCGGTTACTAGCCTTAGCTATAGGCCAGAGCTAAAATGCATTAGCTATATATTTACCCCCCCTTTTTTTTAAGAAAACCCAAGTGATTCATCATACAAAAAATTGTAATGTCCGGTTACTGTTAGGCCCGCAAAAAGAAGAAGACCAGTGTCGGCTAAAACAGAGCCCCAAAAAAACCAGTGTTGGCTAAAACAGAGCCCAAAAAAAGCATGTATCGGCTAAAACAGAGCCCTTTCTTTTTTCTAAACATACCTTAGTTAGGTCGGTAAACGGCAAGACCTGCAACGGCTTAAGCCAAGCCAAGAAAACCAATGATGCACAGTTTTTTTTCTACGACCAGTCGATATCAAATCTCCCCAATTTTTGCAATAGGTTCCATTAGGTGTGCTTTCAATCAGTCAGACGATGCCTTGCTACCATATTTAAGGGCTACAACAGTTTTTTGAAAAAAACCAGTCTACGCAGAGTACTTGCCCAAACAAATTCTTAAATTAAACCCCTAATGAATGTTATACAGTTCAACGCTATGCTATGAGAACTACTACAAGTAGTACCAACATAATGTTTTAATATTTGAAGCTTCAGAGGGGGGGGGGGGGGGGGGGGGGGGGGAGGGAGGTTTTATTTAGGAGGAGGGAAAAACTAAAGCATTAAAAGTACCACAGTGTGTGTGTGTGTGTGTGTAGCTATTTTATCATAAATAATAAGACATAATTTGAACTTTTACATTCAAAAGACAGCTGGCTTCAGAGAAAGAGAAATGATAAGTACAAAAACAACTCAGGGTTAGAATTATCTTTGTACAATGTTTGTATGAATGAAGCCTCATTCCAGTATATAGATAGAAGTACTTCCCTTGCAATAGGTGTATGTATAATCCTGTATTGGACAATTGCTAAAAGCCAAAAAAAACCTTCCAAGATAAGATAGAGTCCTTACCAGCATCCATCCAAACAAGACAACATTTATATTATCGTTGGATGTGTTTTACAGGTATCAATGGACTATACCAGTTGTTATCCATGTCCATCTTTTAAAATTTTTTAAAAACATTTGAGCTTAGTCCAAAGTACTTATGTTCTTTTATATATAAGGTTCAAAAAATAAAAATTTAGTATTTTAGTCTTAGCGTAGAGTGCCATACCCCCTACTACTTCAAATGGTAAGTTACCCATCACAAAACAACTTTGAGTAAATTAATGAAGCTCGATCTGTGAAGAAGTTTAAAACTTGCTATAAACGAGTATAGACCCATTGTAGAATAAATTCGGAATTGATATAGTTTACAACGTAATCCGATCCTTCCTATTTACTATAAGTCACAAACTCCCATCAAATGGTGAATGTAAATAGAGTTTTGCATTATCCCGTCTTATCAAAAACAGGTGCTAATATGCAGTGTAACTGGGAAAAATCCCATAGGGTAGCCCAAAACAGCGTGTTTTAGCAGGCAAGGTACGGCAAAATAGGATTCCAAAGTACACCCAACCATAGGTGTTTCATACCAGTTTAAAAAAGAGACAGTTTTTTTCATGTCAACCAATTACAGCAACAGTACC
Organism: Adiantum capillus-veneris; assembly: GCF_014529385.1. NCBI lineage: Eukaryota > Viridiplantae > Streptophyta > Polypodiopsida > Polypodiales > Pteridaceae > Adiantum > Adiantum capillus-veneris. The sequence goes on from NW_028221389.1 coordinate 197,567, forward strand.
AATCATAGAAGCCAATAGTCATCCAGGGAATACCCCCATCCCAAAGCATCTTACTGTAATGATAGCGACACATCCATATGCAAGAAAAAACCCCTTTGGGTTGTACCCAAAGCTGTAATGCGAGACACTTACCTTCACAATGGGCAGAGCTTTTTACCAAACCAGTGAGCCATTTATCACAAAGTTAACCGAATAGCTTAAAGTGTAAAGCAGTATCAATTACCATCCAATCATTTAAGTACAACCTTTCCAGAACAATTCTGTTAAGTGCATCCTTACCTTAGGCTAATATGCGCTTATCTGTAAAGAACCGAAACCCAGCTGAGGGGTTTAGCCAAAAAAAACCTTTAGTTAGTGCCATTTAGAGTAAAGCAACCATAAAGTGGTTTTTATCAAAAAACACAGCAGGTTATGCCCCCATATATTAAGCTGTTTCCAAGCATTGTCATGTGACTGAAACCAGTAATCACCGGGTTAGACCCTTCCTTTTTTTAAAATTATACCATACAGTCTGCAGAAAAATATATATTGCATGGTCCAGCCATGTGGTAGTACCCCATTATCACAAGCAAATAAACAGTTTTCTCAGCGCAGCCAGAATGTCAGTACTAACAATACTCCTTAGTGGTGTTACCAAAGCAATGCCATCCCACACCATGGTTTTTACCGATTAACCAACTCATAGCATGCTCTGTCAAGCCAAGTCAATCCACCCATACACAGAGAGTTGACTACATCGGCTGCAGACTTCATAGGCCAGCCATCTGGTTTCAACTCCTCATGAGTGAGGGTTCTCTTTATGATTACCTCTGCTCCATCGTGCTCACCTTTTCCATGTCCTAATGCTGAAAAGTTATGCATCATCTGCAGACCTGTCAACCAATAATGCCTAGCCACAAAGTAGAAAGGTCTTCATGCTTTAAACTGAGACACTGCACCATCTGACAACACCCAATGACGTCGTAAAGAATGGCCTTTCTGTTTCAACCACTTGTCATGAAGAAGAAAACAATGTTGTACAAACAAAGTGTCATGTATTATATCATCAGATATGTAAAAATGGAGTGTCTTTTCAACACCACCTCCTGAGTTTCTCACATAAGTAATGTGAATAAGTATTGTAACCTGATTAGACCACTAGTGCATGGACTTTATCTCATTTTCTATTTTAAATCGATAATTCTTGGCAAATTCGATGATCGAAACAACAGCATCTGATGGAAACTTGAGTAAGCACTCTTTAAATTGTTGTGCCTGCCACCAAAAAAATGTAGTTATGCTTGATGAAGCTCTTAAGATGAGATGAGAATGGGTCAATAAAAGTAGAGCATCTTATTTGTTGCACTACCAAGTCCTTTCTTTTCTTCTCAGACCCACCTGCATCAACTTGCCCAGTTGAAACATTTGTGAAGATCTTCACAGTGACCTCCCCACTATCCACTGAAATTTCATCAGGACACAATGTCAACCTGTTTATTCCAAATCTAGAGCAAATCCAAACGAGCATTTTTTTGCATAGTATTCTGCATCATGAGCCTTTGGACATAAAAGTGATTCCCACATATCACTGATTCTATGAGACACTAATTGGTTTGCAGTACACTTACCTGAATCATCACTACAGCAAACGGAACATGTGCAGGCATGATCCTTTCCATAATGCTCAAACTTGTTTTGTCGCATCTGATTAAATGCCTCTTTAAAACATATCATTTCGACATGATATACACAGCAACACGTATATCGCTTCTTCATTTTTTGGACAAAGTAAGGCTTTAAAGCCTCAAAACATCTAAGAGAAATTTCCACTTCTGGATTGGCCCTCTTGAATCTTTGGTACAACTCAATCTGTGACATTAAAACAAAACAAATTATGAGAGTAAAATATTAGCCATTTTGTACAGTACCATTTGGTTTTGTACATAAGCAAATGTGGGGTTGTAAAATATTAGCCATTTTGTACAGTACCATTTGGTACAGAATAGTACCTGTATAGTACCAATTTTTGGTACTGTATAGTACCAATTTTTGTATATTTGGTAGAGTACATTAGCAATTGGATTTTGTGCAGTACCAGATTTGGTATAGTAAGACATTAGCTATTTAGTACTTTACCATTTGGTGCAGTAGAGTACCAATTTGGTATTGTTCAATACCAAGTTTGAAACTAGTTTGGAAATTTCTTAAAGAGTACCTTAAATGGTGGTACCAGGTGGATGCCATAAATTACCAATTTGGTGGTATATAGTACCAATTTTGGTACTGTAAGACTTTATCAATGAAATATATTTTTGTTTTGTACTAGGAAATGTACTATAGAGTACCTTGAGTAATGCTATAGGGTGGATGGGGATATTACGTAGTACATAACATGGAATTATATGGTACTCTTTAGTACATTTTAGGGTGCTCCATATAACATGCCACTATATGGTAGATAAATGTACTTTGGCCTACATCACAAGGTTCTATAGAGTACTGAAATCAGATTGAATGTACTATGGTGTACCTTATATGGTAGTATAGGGTAGATGAAGGACCTATGAACATTATTATAGGGTACTCCAATCACATGAAAAGTGCTATTGAGTACCTAATGTGGAAGCATACGGCATTTTAAGGTATAACAATGGAGTACCTTCATATTAATAAAGCTACTATTATACCTTAGGTTGCTACATGTACCAAATGATATACCTTCAGCAAGTTACTAGAGGTATTGTATGAGGTAAAACAAATGGAATACCTTCAAGTACTATAAGTAGAGTACATTACACCTGAGAAAATAGAGAGGCACAAAAGACATTAGCAACGGTTTAAATTTACGTGAGACTCATCGAGAAGATGCATTGGATGTTTGATAACACTTTTTCTTCCAATCCTCTTCCGACATATATCCTTTTTGTTGGGTGAAACTAGAGTCTCTGAGCTCCAAACGACATAAACTAGATCTCTTACTTCACCTGTGACAATGTTACCTTGAGGCAATTATCTTTGACATGCACTCAATGGCAAAACTTCCTCATCATCTTTAATCTCAAGACGATAATTGGCTGCAGCAATGTTTCTCCGATGAACACTCAAAATACCTGCTATCCTTGTATGGTTCATTTGTGTTGTGCCATCGATATTATTCATTACCATCATCAAAGAAGAGCTCATCTATTGAGCGGGGCACCTTGAGCTGGCTGAGGGTGTTACGGATGCTAGATAGAAGAGTGCTTTCAAAATTAGCTATTGATGTTTGCAGATCCTTAAAAGTAGGATGGAGCAAGTGTCGATGGAATAACTCTGTCTGGATACTTCTTGTAAGCCCTAGTGTCTGTGTGCGCCAAAACTTTGCCTTAGCTGAACAAATCTACTTTCTTGATTTGGCTTCATCCATTAAAGATGGATCTTGGAACCTGCTGCTTTCTTTTTCTTTCCTTCTCTATTCTCATTTCTTAGCAGCCCAATACTCATGCATAGAAGTGGTGTCCATGCTGTGAACACTTGCATTCAGCTCCATAGTCCAATCCCTGTTTAGGCAGCCTTGCACAGTAGTCCAATCCCTATTTGGACAACCTTTCTCATTCACCATGCCAGGAGAAGTAGTTGTGAATTCCATGCCTTGAGGATTATCCATGTTTACGTAGCCATATTCTCATGCTAGGATAACCATTTGTATTCTCTGGTGAATCTGTGAATTCCATGCTGGCAAGAGTGTGGGTAGTGTAGCGAGTTAAAGAGCTACAACTACATAATCGGCTATGTTGTGGACGAGAAAGAAAGATAGGAAGAGAGAGAGAGACTCGTCTATAATCATTACATAGATCTATATATGCTGATACAAACCAAATGTTTTTTTTACATAAAAGAATTCCCCAAAAAAAAAGATAAAAACGAATTTCCCAATAAAGTGGATAAAAAAGACTTCCCCAAAAAATGCTAATTTTCTACCCAAGAAAAAGTAGTGTCCTTGACAGTGCATATTGTACCACCAAACCATGCTTTCAGCCATCTACACAATACACTATATAGCTACACATTAAGTACTTCCCATAGTAATAAATAGTAATAAAGTGTCCTACTTATTTGTAATATTATGTAGCTATTTAACTCTATGTGCTATGTAGTGTTATCTAGTAAACTATGAGATACTATATACTTATATGGTGGAATATAGTTTTATGTGCTATATAGTGGTAGATGGTAGTATATAGTTCTTTACACTACAATGTTGTATGCACTATATAACTCTATACTGTCATATAACTCTATACTTTGTAATTTTTCATGAATTACACGGGCATTGGTAATTTTACCTTTCATATTCGTCACTTGTGGGACTTTTATTCTTTCTTCAACCTTGCCACTCATATGGACTCTCCCATTCTGCCATCATAAACTAATGAATATTCTCTAATCTTTCCCGATGGGGGGCAATCTCTACAATCAAGCTTGAAGCATCTTAGTCCTCAAAAGCATAAGAGCAATTGCAATTGCAATTCCTGGTGCCATCATGAGAAGGTTCCTAGAGGCTTGTTGTGCACACAAGGATTTAAAAACAAAGGACTAAGGCTTCCACCTTGCCAAAATTCCCAATGGTTGGCGTTGGATACAATGAGAACTTCCGGTTGCTTCATACCTCGTAGCACGAATCAAAACATCAAAAATTCCAACCTTGTTTTTGGTTTCTTCATCATTGCCAACTTTGGAACTTGCATCTACCCAAGATATTTAGCAATTATTGCAGCCCAGCAAAAGGTGAAGCCTCCCGTAGACATTTTGAAACAAAATGTAAAGGATGTCACTACGGCCCTTTAATGAAGGGACCCATTTAGTAAACAAGCTGGCTCTCCGCCTCTGCAAACCATGGCACTCCCTTCCAATGAGAGACAGAGAGAGAGAGACCAGCTATTCTTTCCACCCACATGGCTCGACTCGAGAAAATCATGCCCTTTCTACACTCGCCCAAAAAGCCTCCATATCAACACTCCCATTTGATGCATACTCCCGTTCTCGCGAGAGGGAGTGCCAATAAAGGCACAAAAGAACTTGGTATGTCTTTCTTCCTCTTGTTTAACATGTGTGCCCTTTTTACAACAGGCTCAAAAAACTCAAAACTCTCTCTCTCTCTCTCTCTCTCTCTCTCTCTCTCTCTCTCTCTCTCTCTCTCTCTCTCTCTCTCTCTCTCTCTCTCTCTCTCTGGGGAATGCCAAAAAAGGCACAAAAAGCCTTGGGCACCTTTCTTCCTCCTCTTGTTTAAAAACACCAAAACGTATTTCAAACGGTATATGCCACATTATTTTCAAAGGAGTTCATTGTCTAAAATTGTGACTGTTTCCGGGGCTAACTTCGGCCTTTTCTTCATGTTGTGATGAATCCCAAGGGGTAGCTCATGTCTATATGCAAAAAGAGCTTCACCTCCATCCCAATAGCTCCAATATTCCTTTGCGCCAACGTCCAAATTCCATTATTATGTAAAACCTTGCCCCATACAAGAGCTTGAAACACCAACAGTTTCATGAAAGCCTGTGTTTGCAACATGAGGTTCTACTAACAGAAAACTTGGAAATAAGGTAAGTGGAAGAGCTATCAGATAATAATATGTAATACAACTTTGTTGCAGAGTAGTATACAGACACAACAGCAATTGTCGAAACCCAGGTTTGCTAATCAGCGGTAACTGATAAGAAAATCCTGGTTTAGTTTTTTATGTTGTGAGAAGAATAGTATCAACATAAAAACAAACAGCAACTCAAAAAAGTTAGTGGCCTCGCTATGTCATAATGTTACTTGGCACAAATTCTGACTAAAGACAATACCAATATCATCCTCAGTTGCTCAATGTCAATGTGAGAATCCTACCAAAACTTTGACTTTGAATGCCCACAAGTCCTAACCCCAGTTTCAACTCACAAGTTTAATATTTTTGGGTACTTTGGGGTCCTTTTGGTACTTTCTGTAGGAACATCATATGTATATCTGTGTGCTACGAATTGTGATGTACATATTAGGTCTTTAAGTACCATGTTTTGACTTGAGGTACTTTACTTTTGGTACTTCAATATTTATGGGAACTTTGGAGACCTCATTTTGTACTTTTTGGTACTTTATATTTTTACTTTTGTGCTTTGGGTACTTCACATCTGGTAGTTTTATTGTTTGGAACTTTTCATACTGATTATTTGGTACTATTTACTATTTGGTATTTAACATTTGGTACTATTTATTGTGTACTAGATTGTTGTGCTTTGGTAGGAGCATGATATACTTAACAAGTACTTTAAGGTATTGTCTGCTAGTTTTGCTACTTACCATATTGGTTACTGTTTTCTATTTGGTACTACTTAGTGCTTATTAGATTATTGTCCTTTGGTACAAGTTGGTCCTTTAGGTACTCTGAACATTGGTACAGTTTACATTTGGTATTGTTTGCTATTTAGTACTAGTAATTGTCATGACATTTACATTTGCTCTTGTTTACTTTTCTCTAGGACACTACTTTGGTAATATTCACTGTCATGACATTTCCATATGTGACATGCAGAGGAAATGTGGTGTCCTCGAAACCGAGTGTGAAGAGGCTCAGATCCAGAGTGAATTTGTCAGAATGATAATTGCAAAATTCAACTAAGGAAGAACATTCATATTATTTCCAAGGCCCCAGATCAAGGATGAAGACAAGACAATCTATGCTTTAGGATCTTCTGTTGCTTGTGGGGAGTGCTTGGACTCCATCCATGTGGTTGGTTCTTTCATGCTGGCTGTAGGCACCTGGCTGTAGGCACCAATACCACCCTCTCTATTTCGTTGCCACTCTAATGAAAAAAGACATTTGTGCGAAAGGTGGATGCAAGGAGCACATCTCCGAAGTGGCCAAGACCTGGGCTCACAACAAGGGACGTGTTCAGAAAAGTAAGCAACCGTCTTCGTTCTTGTTTTGAACAAAATTTTGGTTTTTCTTATCGTAAAATGTTTGTTTGTTGGTGAACTATGTAGAATACGAGGTCAAAGAGGAGTATACGGACAACCATGTTGCAGACAAGCACTCCAAGGTTGGACATATGTTTGATAAGGAAATGGCAGATGGTGGTAAGTTCTATGATGTGGATATGCACGAGGTTGCTACACGCACATTTTAAGGCATGTCAAATGAAGTGCAATCAGACAAGTTAGATGAAGACAAGGACACCACCACAGGGGCCCATGAGGGAGTAAATGACCGCAAGGAAGAGCCGGGCCATGACGTGCTACCAAATCAAAGGTGGTGTGCTTGGTGGTGCTTTGGTCGATGTATAGCAGCCAAACAAGGCTTTTTGGTGGGTTGGGGGGGGGGGGGGGGTGGCACATGGTAGAGGACAAGGGAGAGGTATAGTATGTGATTGAAGGATTCCTTCAAATCTTTCAATTCATGGATTTTATTTTAGACGAGTGACTAGGATGATTAGGATTGCTATCTAGAAAAAATATAGAGTACCATGTCAAAGTAACTATTTAAAGCCTTGAGTAATGTAGCTATTTCGAACTAGAAAAATTGAAGCTTTCTACTAGTTTCAGCCGTTTGCTTGTCAGTTTGCCACATAATACACACTTTGTTCCTAGTTGGACAATCAATGGTTGGGGCAAAGAGTACTTTGCCTAAGGAGGCTGCTAAATCTCCCATATAGGGCCATAAGAAGGCAAGCAACTCCACAAAATCTATGAAGATGATACATTTAAACAACATCTCCTCTTTGCAAGGAAGCTGCCGGGTGTTTGTATACAGAGGATGTTTCCGAATGTAGTTACATATGTTTGTAACTTGCAAGGATGTTGCAACACTAGGGTTTTGGGCATAGACCAAGAGAAGGCCTTTCCCCAACCTATGCTTACATCTCGAAGGCGTGTGGCCTTAGGGGCTTTCGGAAGAAGATTTCATACTTGGTGGTACATATTGGAGATCCCAATGCCCACCCTGTGTGAATTGACCCCTACCAAGCTACCGTTTACATCGAGCGGAGCCACTTGGAAATGCCACCATCACTGATCAATGCGGCTCATGTGCATGCATGCAACACCCAACACAATGCCCATGAAATGGAAAGGGGGAACGAGCCATAACTCCTCTCTCTTCCCTTTCTCAATGAAGACCATCTCCCCGTATAAGTACCCTAACACCTCATCCCCAACACTCGTACGTGGGATTTTTTCCACCATGTGCCACTTCCATGAGAGATCCCCCCCATGGGTTATTGGAATCCGTAAAATTTTCAAAAGAAAACCATTTTTTTTGTAGTACTTTGAACCACAATAACTTTCAGCTTTAGAGTCAGATGGACCTCTTGTAAAGCCGTAGTGAAACTCTACTTTGTCGACTTTCCATTTTTAGAACCCCATTGCAATTGCAAGTTGAAAACCAAAAGGCATTTAACAGAAGTCCCAAAATGGGATAAATTCACTTGCTTGCAACCTCATTGCTAGATTGCTAACTGCCAACTTCCCGTCACAATATCTTGGTGCTTGTAGCCTTGATTGATGAGTTGTCACTTTTGACTAGCTTCAAATACCTTATACACCCTCTGTAAACACTGAAGACTTGAGAAAACATACAATGGCACATATACCAAGGTAGTCAAAATGGTGTAGAAGCGGTCCTTGACAAAACTTCAATTGCTCCTATGTTTACCGTCCCGGTTCGGATTGTAGATGTGAAAAGATCGACATGATCCATAAATCAAACACTTTAGTCCTATTGATTCACATATGCCCTGATCATCATCCGTGCAATCCTGTGAGGATCTACAAAGCAGTTTCCCCTTTAATGCAAGATCATACACCTTGTAGATTGATGAGCCATCTAGGAACCAACCTAGAGAACATCTTGAAGACCACCTTTTGCTACATAATCAATGCATTATGAACATCTTGAGTAGCCCTCTTGATTAGCCCCAAATAGAGCTTCCTGGCCTAAAAACCAATAAAGACATGCATCCCTGGATAGCCCTAGTTGTACCTGATCTTCGTACTTGCTTTTTCACCTTGGCACATGCACTGGTAGATGCACATGGCCTTGCGTGCTCCTTATTTTAGCTACACCAATGATGCTATATAATCATGTGAGTCCATGTGAAGGGTGGACCACCACAAGCCTAGTGCAAGAATGGTGCACCTTCTAGGCTTCTAGTGATCCTGATAAATAAATAGCATGCTCTTTCTCCCTCTAGGCACTTTTTAGAACTTATAGATACGAAGTTTCAAGGGCACATATCTCGAAGTTTGCAACCAAACAATTGCAGCATAATTATTCTCTAAGAATGTGGTATTTCCTCGACTCTATGATTGTGCTTTTGGATTTCAATTGATTCACATTAACCATGTTATCCTCGAGATAATGGTAGATACACTCTAAATACGTATCCCATATAATTTTGGCAATCCCATAGGGTGATATGATACAATGTTGAGTGTTTGCAAAATTTGTTGTATTTTCAATGGGTGCAAGCATGGACAAAGTCTATCACATCTTGTCTCATGTGGGCCACCATAGACCTTGGAATTAAAGCACCCTAGTCATGGGTTTGGGGCTAGGTGTTGCCCACATGGAAACCTATGGGAATGGTGCACAAGGAGAGAATACTTGTTGGGGCATGACACTCTTTTAAGGATCAATTCATCATCCTTTTAATACAAATGGCCTGCTATTAGCTGGTAAGCATAGCGCTCTATTAAGAATCATGGTGCATGTTTATTGAAATTGGGAGGTATAGTAGTAGTGGTGAGGAGCATCACAATGTTCTTGGTCCATTCTGGAACCCATTCAATGGAAAAGAGTAAAGAACGGGGAAGGTCATCATTCACCCGGATGGGATCTTGCCCTGAGGTTAATTTAGAAAAGTGGTCTACGTGTTGGTGCTTTCCTCTTCTTGACCGCCACCTCAAGATTGAATTCTAGCAAAATTATAAACCAACACACTATCCTACCCATGTTGCATTGTTTGTGCTTGATGGTTGATGAGCAAGAAAAACTAATTTGCAAGCAAATGGCGTTAAAAATTCTCTACCTACATTGATAGCCCCTCGCGTTCCATGGTCGTGTGATTTTTCTCAGCGAGGTTCAATTTTTGGCTAGCATATGCAATAGAAAGAAACTAGATTTCCGTCAACAAGCTGGGCCAAGATGTAGCCAGTGGCATAGTCACTGACATCAATATGTGTATGAAAGATGTTACCCCACTCCATTGAGGTGCTTTCAGAATAGGAGTGTCACCAATGCAGATTTGAGCTTCTCAAAAGCCACGTTGCAACTAGTAATTGATATAAGGGCCGATCTATCTTAGGACACATGTAGAAAAGTCCTCGGGAGTACTTATGATGGCGAATGAAAACTTGTACAACTCATGGGCTTGCCAACTTGAGAAGATTTATGATAACCAACATTTTATCTCAATAAGTGATGATACCATAGTTGGACACTAAATGGCCAAGAATGCTGCCATGCCTAACTATCAGCGTTCGGAAAAAATGTGTCTCAGCTTAATATGGTGCCGTTTTCAATTTCAAAAATGCCGGTTGAGGGCAGGGGGAAAGGAGAAATACCGCCCCAAAATAGAGAAAAATAGTGTAAAAACCCGAAAAAACAACCTAACTTTCTAAAATTTCCTCTTGACAAAATGAAAGAAAGGAATTTTGTATGTTTGGAAAAATGATTTTTCCCGAACACTGCTAACCATAGAGTTTTAGTGTGGCATTGTCTAATTTGGCTCTAACTTTAACGACACGCTTTACTTTTAAAAAAAGCATAAGAATGGCTAGCGGAGGAGTTTGCGCCGCGTTAATGTTTCTAGAAGGCATTTTCCAGTATCATAAAAAGCAAAGTTTACGCGGAAAGCAATTAGCAATAGCCGTGCTAAAAGGAGGGTTTAGGGTTATAAAAGGAGGCCGTGCGGCCATTTCCATTTTGTGGCATAAAACTCGAGCAGTTGCAGGTCGGTGCTTCCTACTCAGATTGTCGTCTCCAATATCCCTCCACCATGGCCAACCTTAGGCAGACGCTTGCAGGTATACGCAAAAGGTCTGCAGATCAAGAGGATCTCTTGCAACGTCATGATCAGCAACCGAGTATATCATCATCACCAGCAGCGCCTTATTATAATGAGAAGCAACGGCTGACTAGGCGACAGCCCAAGCTCAGGAGCCGCATCCTCAAAGACAATGCCTTCCTCGCGAAAGATGAAGGCTCTGCGCCTGTGCAACAAGACGTCGATGATGCGTCAGCTAGGGATCTGCATATTAATGAAGGCGCCCCGAGCTCTATATTAAGTAAGGATTATGGTATCCTGACGGACATGGAGGTGGCGTCCATCTTCTTGAGCTTTATAAGCGAGGTCAATAATATTGCGAATTCCAAGCTGCAAAAGCTATACAAGCAACGATGTCGTGCTGGCTCTGATGATCATCAACAGCATCACGCCATGGCCAACGTCAACAAGCTGCCCAGTACAGCAATTGGATCCAAGCAGATCAAGCGACACATGAAGATCGGCTCATCAGCAACGTCTGAGCAAGGCCAGCATAAAGATGTTCGCCGGATCATTGAACGGGTCGCATTGACGCCGGAAGGTCCAATTAGAATCAAGCTCGTTAATTGCTGCAGCTAAAGTACTGGAATGGAAATAAAATAGCTATAAATTGTATTGCATAATGGAGCTAGGGTTTTGGTTCTTAAGGAGGCCTTCACGTGCTGCTGACAAATTAATCATGTATAACAAGCTTACTTTGACTTGTATTAAATTAATGGCATTACTTTGACTTGGATCAAATTAATGGCATTACTTGCCTTGGATCAAATTAATGGCATTACTTGCCTTGTCGACGTAGTTTCTATCCCTGATTGAAATTCCAATATTTAATTTCTCCAATTGCAGTTTTTTCACTTAATGGACACCCAGCTTTAGATGAGATTATGGTAATAGAATTTGGCTCGCGTTTCCTCAGGCTTCTCTTAATTAAGATGATCCTGTTTATATAATTTTCTTTATTAACATCCATTAATTAAGTGGTCCCACCGAAACGTTCTCTTGAATATTGATTTTACGTGGAAAATTTCCATATCGTTGTCCCACGTAGCATACGTCTTTTTCATCAAGGGAAAACGTACTGTAGATTATCATGCCTCCATGAAACATGCATCCCACATGGGTCCTTCGCTTTCCATGAGGCAAAGCAGGTTTTGAGGTTTCAGAGCAACGAAACACGTTTTTAATGCTCAGATTAATGTAATGGCTAGATATCGACCATGCAAAAAACTCTACTTCGCATACAACAATTGTGTTTGGACATGCCAAGATTGAAGCTCTCGGACCTAGAACATAAGAGTTTGGCAAGGTGATCGTTGGCGTGCTTCATCCACAAATTAAGAGTGCACAATGCCAAATAACAATCAAATTGCAGTATACTTCATACAAAAAGTTTGTGTACAAGATATATTAAGACGAAGGGTAGACTAGGTAAGCAAACCACACAATGGAAGTGTGGATTTGGAAGGGCCAAGGAGGGGTCCCAACAACGAAAAAAAGAGGCAACCCCCGTCCCCTCCCAAAAAGAAAAAAAAAAGAGGCCTATTGGGCTACTACCATAGGAGCATGATCAAATGATAAAGATGGTCACCCCAAGGGGCCATGTGTTGAAGTTTCACTTTTTCTCCCCCAGATTCTTTCCAGCACGCTAGAGCTAAGTGCTTGCTTCAATATGGCACGGATCTCTAAACCTACCTTCTCTATTAGCATAATCAACACATTGTTGGAAAGCTTCTCTATCCTTGTCACCTGAGAGCAATTGTTTGCATACCGTTTTCAAAGTCTCCCATGACCTCTCTGTTAGAGCCTTGACTATGTAGTTGAAATTTTGGAACCAAAATAAATGCCGCTCCATGCAAACGTGTACGCATTTGGGCCCAACATCTTTTTGCAGCCCCTGTTACTTGTGCCTTTTCTCTAGTAAATTGGTTAAACTATTTTGTTTGTCTACTAGCTTACGACATCAACCAACATCTTTTTGTAGCCCCTACTGTTTGAACGCATTTACCTGGAAAGTAATTAGCGGTAGCAGTAGGGTTTAGGGTTATAAAAGGAGGCCGTGCGGCCATTTTCATTTTGTGGCATAAAACTTGAGCAGTTTGTTGCAATATTGCCCATCGGTGCTTCCTACTCACATTGTCATCGTCAAGGTTGTTGTGCGCCTCCAATATCCCTTCACCATGTCCAACCTTAGGCAGACACTTGCAGGTATACGCAAAAGGTCAGCAGATCAAGAGGATCTCTTGCAACGTCATGAGCAACCGAGTATATCATCATCACCAACAGCTTATTATAATGAGAAGCAATGATTGACTAGGGGACAGCCCAAGATCAGGAGCCGCATCCTCAAAGACAATGCCTTCCTCGTGAAAGATGAAGGCTCTGTGCCTGTGCAGCAAGTTGATGCTGCGTCAGCTAGGGATTTGCATATTAATGAAGGTGCCCCGGGCTCTATATAAATTTTTTGGTGTCAATAGGCCTTAGGAGCTCCACATAAGGCTTGTCAATACCACATACCTTCTCTATATTATGCCAAAAAATCAACCATTGGATAAGATGCATAAAAGTTTGGGTAGCACCTTGATAACTTGGATACTTTTAGATCTCTTTCTAGGGCTGTATGTAGGAATTATATAGTTTACATTTTTATACAATCTCAATATACCTCAGAGTTGTGGAAGCAAGATAGTGTTGGCAGTGTCCTGTCCAACACCCAAATCGGCGATAATGCATCTGAGCCATACAGAGTCAACCGTAGTTGTCAAGACTGCCCTATACTCAGCCTCACAACTAGAAGTGGCCAAAGTAAATTTCTTCTTTCTCAACCATGATGTACGTGAACTGCCAAGCATGAAATAAAAACCACTTGTGAACACCTGCGTGTCAAAACAACCAGCCCAATTTGAGTTCGAAAAATCATGTAAGTCTGGCGTAAATGATCCCCCCTTGGGATAAAACTAGCCAAGATATAAAGTGCCACTCAAGTAGTGGAAAATCTTTCTGAAGTACTACCAATGCTTAGACCTTGGGATATGCATCAATCTGCTGACCTGTGAGACTGCAAACTGAATATCCAACCTCGTGTTGCATACATAAATGAGGCAGCCAACAACAATTTGGTAAAGAGTGACATCAACAAGATCACCAACATCATGTAGACTTAACTTCAAACCAGCTTCCATGGGAGTGGCAATAGGTTTGCAATCCTCAAGTCCAAACTTACATAGCAATGTCTCTATGTAGCTTCTTTGACACAAGGCAATACCACCATCACACTGCTTAAACTGTATGCCCAAGTAATGATGCAACAACCCCAAATCTTTCATCTTGAAAGTAGCATTCAAATCAGCCTTGAATTCAACAATATGTGCCTCATTGGGATCAATGATCAGCAAATCATCCACATAAAGAACAAGCATGAGAAGTACATTGCCCTCATGCTTGACATACAATGTGCTTTCTATTGGACTGTTACAAAAGCCTTGTTTGACCAAATGAGTGACAGCCTTCTCATACCAAGCACAAGGAGATTGCTTCAATCCATACAAAGCTTTGCTACATTTTCACACCTTATTCTCTTGTCCTTTCTTGACAAAACCGCGAGGCTGCATTACATAAATTTCCTCAAATATGTCACCATTCAACAAAGCTGTAACAATGTCGGATTGATGTACATCCCAACCAAAATGAGTTGCCAAATGCACATACAAAATGCACAGTGGTCATACAACAATTGGGAACAAAAGTCTCTTCATAATCTATACCTTTTTGTTGTGCATAACTCTTTGCAACAAGTTGAGCCTTATAGCGATCAATCTCACCATCCGGCTTGTGTTTTAACTTGTAAACCCACTTTGTTCCAATTGCGTTTTTTCCAGGAGGCAAATCACATAAAGTCCATGTGTCATTTTCTATAAGTGCATCATATTCTGATTGCATGGCAGCCATCCAATTTTTTAAATTATGTGCTTCATCAAAAGACAGAGGTTCCTCAACATAATGTAATCTAGACACAGCCAAAGCATAACAATCTGATGCATAAGATGCATGGCGAGAGCCTGAACAAGTGCGACTAGACAAAGGTGCATCCAATTTACTATCATGCAATGTATGCACCAGTCATTTTGGCAATACCTCTATCCTGCTCATTGTCAGCCCTTTCCTCATCAAGTACATCATGTACATCTGCATCGGTAATAGGATGATGTATAACACTTTTTGAAACCCCCATAGGCTATACATTTGCCTCATTGGAGTTTACATTTGAACTTCCACCACTAAAAAGAGCCAACAAAGTGTCATAAATGTCTTGTGAGCTTACATTGTTGTCTCTGGTACATGACAGTAAGGGTTGAACATAATGCTTTGTTTGTGGATGATACAACTTGTAACCTTTGCTTTCAGCACTATAACCACAAAAATACATTTGATAGCCTTATCATCCAATTTTCTACGCTATATTTGTGGCACCAAAGCATACGCCAAACAGCCAAAAACATGCATGTGCTCAATAGATGGCTTTCTATCATGCCATGCTTCATATGGAGTCATAGACTACAATGCTTTTGTAGGACACTTGCTGAGTACATAAGTGGCACACATGACAGTCTCGAGCCAACATGAATGTGGTAAAGCTTGACTTTTGACCATACATTGTGCCATCTTCATAAGAGACTTCTTTTTCCTCTCAGCAACACCATTTAATGGAGGTCAAAATGAACCTGAATCAAAAATCTGGGTAGACTAAGCTTTAAGAGCTATCCCAAAAAAAAATTCAACTTGCCAACGCTCACCAAAGCGAATGCTTAGAACTGACTACGTAGAAACCTTTCCTTGATGGCCATTTTTGAGTCAAATTCGTTAATGATTCTTCTTGCATCAGCAGCTAGGGTTCCCAATTCTTCTTCAATAATTGTAGATACATCCCTTGAGACAATCTGTTTTATGAACTCTGAGGCATCTATGAATCTCTAATGTTTCTGATTAGCTACATGCTTTTCCACATTTTTTATGCAATGTTGCATTTAATCAGTCAAGAAAAGACATGCATAAACAAGGTCAGTCTCAACATATCTTTTAATTTGCTGCATAAGTCTACTCATGTATGTAGTTTCTAGCCAAGCATCCTGTAAATTACCTGCACTCACCATTCTCTCCCTAGAATTACTCTCTAGCTTGTTAATAAGAGAGCCAGTAGAGGTGATATCCTGCCCTGCACATACCATGTTAAAGTCCCAAGCCATAATTCAATGAGATAGCTACAAGCCTACTATCCATTGCCAAAGATCACCCCTAAGTCTAGGGTTATTGTCTGCATAGACATTAATCAACATCATTTTGCCCCATTGAGTGGATATCTGAAAAACTGAGCATTGACCATTTGGATGATCCAGAATCCAGATGGGATGAAGAGATGTCTTAATGCAAGTAAGCTCCGGGGAATCCCCCTTTCTTTCCTCCATAGAAGCACTCCATACCTCTATAGTGCATAAGTTGCCTTGCCTTGTCTTTCCTTTTATGCTCTTGAACTAAATACACATCAATCTGACTAGAAAACATCCACTTATTAAAATTGTGCAACCTGGAGGGGTCATTCTACCCTTTTACATTAAAGGTTGCAAACTTCATACTGTTATGAACCATGTGTGTTTCCTCCTCACTATCTGTTTCTTGCATATGCACTTCTAGATGAATGCCTCATGGGTCGGTTTCATTGTTGGATATTTTTGTTTCTTGGCTAACTCATGGGTTTCCATGATGTTTTCTATGGCTATTGAGGTTTCACGAGATGGCATGTCCTCCATGAGGGCTTCATAATAATTATGTGATATATACCCCAAGGAGAAGCCCCTTGATTTAAAAAATTCCTAGGTAGCAGCTGTGAAACCATCCCCATCTACCACTCTCTTGACTTTCTCTGCTGGTTTTGGATTTTTTGAAGATGATGGAATGTTACTCCCCACACTAGGTTTAAACAAAGTCTTGGGTTGGGTGGTTGCCTACCACTAGGTGTCCTTGCATAAAGTGGGGATGATCCACCTCCTTGTTATTGGTTGTAGACACTTTTCCTCTATCAACTTTGGAGACATTTTTCCCAAAGATCTGCTCTTGCGGGACCATATTTTTCCTCCTCAGATAAGATGGGATGAGGTGAGAGGCAGTAGATATTGTAGGGTAGTTTTTTGAAAAATGTCGTGAGTTTCCACAATGATATCACAACCCAGCAAGATTCCCTGATTTCAAGTAAAACACAAGCACTACAAGACGTCTTTAATGTAGCGACGCTCGTAGTGCGACGCTCAGATGGGGAAAAGCTCGGCCTCGCTATAGGCATCGCTATGTAACAAAGACTATAGAGACACTTATAGTGACATTCATAGCGACGCCAACCCTTCAAAATAATTTGAGAGCACCAGAAACTCAGATCTGTATATCTGAGTTTCGGTGCTCTCTGCACAATAGGTAGACCTTCCCCCACCCCCCCCCCCCCCCCCCTCTCTCTCTCTCTCTCTCTCTCTCTCTCACACACACACACACACACACACACACATGAGGAGATGAGGGAGAGCGAGGTATGCTCCCTCCCTCTCCTCTCTCTTATATTCCCTTCCCCTCTTTCTCTCTCTCTCTCTCTCTCTCTCTCTCTCTCTCTTTCTCTCTCTCTCACACACACACACACATACACACAATGTGTGTGTGTGTGTGAGAGAGAGAAAGAGAGAGAGAGAGAGAGAGAGAGAGAGAGAGAGAGAGAGAGAGGTTAAAGAGAGGGATAACGAAAGTAGAGAGAGAGAGAGAGAGAGCTAAATAAAGAGAGACAGCGAGAGAGAGAGAGAGAGAGAGAGAGAGAGAGAGAGAGAGAGAGAGAGAGAGAGAGAGAGAGAGAGAGAGAGAGAGAGAGAAATGAAATGAAATGATATATTTAACGTCTTCAAAATGCCGAAATCACTTATGAGACCAATCCGATAAACTCCTTGTGGATCTTATCTAATGTTGAGGTACAAACATACAAGTGAAGTAAAGTGGAAGACTAAAATCATCATCAATTTTCAACATTGGGCGTTGTTTGAGAAAGTAGTGCATTGGTCCGTGAAGAGCTTCGTCAATGTCCACCTTGTAAATAGACATAATGTGTGAAGTTGAGGGTTGCTAAAAAAAAATTATGCTCTTTGAGGTCGTACGATGGAGCTGATGGTAGCAGGTCTTATGGTGTTTGTAAGCGGTGTTTTTGTCATAATTGGAGCAAACCATAGCCAAATCTTGTGCTTCCCCTTTCCCGCTACTTGCATTTCCTTGCTCAAAGTTTCTGGTGCCAATTGTGTGAGTTGTGTGTGCCCCCCGGGCCATTTGTGTGTGAGGGAGAAGGAGAGAGAGAGCCATGGGAGTTTATGGCTCGTCAATCGGGCACCGGGTCGGTCAGATATTAAAGTTTGAAAATGATGGCAGTTGCCGGTCAGGTGGTAGCAAACGGGTTTTTTAGGCGCATCATTTGAGGGCACGGCAAAGCCAAAATGGTAGTGAGGTTTGTACAGTTCGTAGCCAACAAAGAGATCTATTGGTTGGAATTTGCGGCTCAATCACAGGGTTGGTGTGCACCAAATGGCATCGGATTGAAATGGTGAGAGGAGGAGAATTTTTATGCAATTAAAAGTAAGAGTTGGTGAAGTTTTGACCATTGGGGGGTGATTTGAAGTGGATCTATCACGTATTTGTGGGTTAATCCCACATGATAAGTACGAGGTTGACTTGGTAGAGTACATAAGCACAAGGGAGACGTGCACTTATGTGTCGTGGTGTAGGAGTTGAGCTCCGAAGACTATTCACCATGGTGCCTAGAGCGCGCACAGCATTGTTGTGGTTGTGCCTGATGGACATGATGTTGACGTGGGGAGGTACCTGGTGGTTTTGTTGAAGCAAGTGGCGGATAGGCCCGTTATCGATGGCCGTTGACTCTGCAATGGCATGATGATGTGGTAGAGGCCCATCACGCGCCCGTAAGGGCCAAGTCATGCCTTGGGTTCCCAAAGGAAGTAAAGCCAAGAATAGAAGGGCATCCTCACATGCAAGGGATACCAAAAATAGACGAGGAACCAAAAAAGGGGAGTGCCCACGCTCAAGAGGGGCCCGTTCTTCCATGTGGGGGTTCTCTTTTCCGAGGTCAGTGAGACGGGAGGACCAAGGGATTCTTGAGCCGAAGTGTGGCTATGGAGTTGGTGTGGAGCTGAAGGGCAACCAGATTTTTGTGTTCTACTTGCCGATGCTTATGCCGGTTAGGAGCTACAGCTGTATATAGTCGTCTTTGTTGAAAGAAATCCATCATTATTGTGCATCTGGTGTCGATTCCCCTTATCCCTTCTCTTCTTTATTGTGTGCATCTGGTTTCGGGCGTGTGTAGGTAGTTGTGTCCCCCCTGATGGTCTGTTGTGCACAGAGAGGTTGAGAGAGGTTGTGTGTGCGGTGAAGGGATTGAATCGAGCTATACAAGGTGATTGGGCTTTGTTGGTGGTGTCATATTGAGTGTGTGCAAATGGTGGTGTGCAAACGGTGGTTCGTCGGTGAGTAGTGTGAGTTTTGAAGGTGGACTCTAGTGGATTGGGGTGTGTAGTGATTTTCTTGGGCTATAGAGAGGCAAATTACTTGGGTTTTGGGTGTGTTTCCGTTCCCCCTATCCATCTTCAAGTTCCCCACGGAGGAGCATTGATGCTCCGATTTGAAGTTTGAAGTGGTGTTTGGAAGCCGACAAACGGTTAGCAGATGGTCAAAATATTTGGAGGTTGTGTTTAAAGGTAGGAGAGATGATGTAGTCAAGCTTTGGGCCCATAATTGGAGGTGTTGAAGACCTTGAAGATTGGTTGGCAAATTTTGAATTGTGGATGATATTGATGCATATGTTGAGACGGATGCGAAAAAGCTGCAAATGGTGTCGTTGCTGATGCGCAAACAAGCAAAGGTTTGGTACAATGATTTGAAGGGTGATGATCAAAGTTCATGACACGAATTGTGGAGGCAGTTTTTGGAGCAGTTTGGAAAGGTGATTTCCCCGACAGAGGTTGGTGCTAAGTTGAAATTGGTACACCAAGAAGTAAGTAAGGATTTTTCTATTTTCCTTGAGGAATTTGAAGCTTGTTGGAAGTAGTTAGAATCCATGCATAAACAAGCGCCAAGGGATAATGCAAGCACAAAGAGTATCAAATCAACACTCGGATAAATAGATCTCAGCTAAGCATAAAACGCATAACTTTATATACAAGTGGTGAGCAAACATTGTGCTCAAATCACATCCCACAAGTAGTGATGTTAATCTGACAATTGCATAAATCTATACTTGTAAGCATGTAGAACCTATAACCAATGACTATTTGTAAAATGTAAGCATTAGACTCACCATTAGAATGTTCGTCAATCAAAAACAATGTATACCATAGATCTACCTATAGCCACTATGAGCATACATAAATCTTACTCCTACGACAGAGGATACAAGAGCACTAAATCCACATCCAAGCTAACAAAATCTATAAAAGTGAGAGTAAATACTTGATCAGTGTTAAAATGGGAGTAAATCAACCACTACACCATCCTAGAATCAAATTGCCAATACATGCAACATATGGCAAGAATTTGGGAATAGAGTTTCTCTTATATTTTCAGTAAAATCTCAAATACAACTTAGTCATTCAAAGTGGCATGCCAAAAAATCATAGAAGTATAAATTAAGCCAACTAGGCACTCTGCTTAAACGAGAGACTCAGACTCTCATCCACAAATGTCATACAACGATCAAAAGTGATCAAATGCTCTCCAAACTCAATGAATAGAAGCAAGACATTGTTGTGAGTTCTCACAAAAAGTGCATAAACTTGTCCAAGACAAAACCATCTCAATCAAAAATCCACATGTGGCATACATACAACATAAGCATGGCATAAGCTCATTCCCATATGAGTAGCTCTTTGGAAACTCCACATCTCTGCTATCTGTATACCCATGAATCCATCACCTACGAGCTATCAAGAGCTCGATTTGTATTAGCATATGCATAAATAACATAGATTCCACACATAACGAATGTGTGTGTGTGTGTGTGTGTAGCTGTTTAAATCTTAAGTAATAAGACATAATTGAATTTTTACATTCAAAAGACAGCTGGCCAAGGAATAATGAACTGATATGTACAAAAATAACTCAGTATCAGAATTATTTAGGTACAATGATTGTAGGGAAGAGGTCCTCTTTCAGTAAGGTTGTAACCTGATTAGACCACTAGTGCATGGACTTTATCTCATTTTCTATTTTAAATCGATAATTCTTGGCAAATTCGATGATCGAAACAACAACATCTGATGGAAACTTGAGTAAGCGCTCTTTAAATTGTTGTGCCTGCCACCAAAAAAATGTAGTTATGCTTGATGAAGCTCTTAAGATGAGATGAGAATGGGTCAATAAAAGTAGAGCATCTTATTTGTTGCACTACCAAGTCCTTTCTTTTCTTCTCAGACCCACCTGCATCAACTTGCCCAGTTGAAACATTTGTGAAGATCTTTATAGTGACCTCCCCACTATCCACTGAAATTTCATCAGGACACAATGTCAACCTGTTTATTCCAAATCTAGAGCAAATCCAAACGAGCATTTTTTTGCATAGTATTTTGCATCATGAGCCTTTGGACATAAAAGTGATTCCCACATATCACTGATTCTATGAGACACTAATTGGTTTGCAGTACACTTACCTGAATCATCACTACAACAAACGGAACATGTGCAGGCATGATCCTTTCCATAATGCTCAAACTTGTTTTTTCGCATCTGATTAAATGCCTCTTTAAAATATATCATTTGGACATGATATACACAGCAACACGTATATCGCTTCTTCATTTTTTGGACAAAGTAAGGCTTTAAAGCCTCAAAACATCTAAGAGAAATTTGCACTTCTGGATTGGCCCTCTTGAATCTTTGGTACAACTCAATCTGTGACATTAAAACAAAACAAATTATGAGAGTAAAATATTAGCCATTTTGTACAGTACCATTTGGTACAGAATAGTACTTGTATAGTACCAATTTTTGGTATTGTATGGTAGAGTACATTAGCAATTGGATTTTGTGCAGTACCAGATTTGGTATAGTAAGACATTAGCTATTTAGTACTTTACCATTTGGTGCAGTAGAGTACCAATTTGGTATTGTTCAATACCAAGTTTGAAACTAGTTTGGAAATTTCTTAAAGAGTACCTTAAATGGTGGTACCAGGTGGATGCCATAAATTACCAATTTGGTGGTATATAGTACCAATTTTGGTACTGTAAGACTTTATCAATGAAATATATTTTTGTTTTGTACTAGGAAATGTACTATAGAGTACCTTGAGTAATGCTATAGGGTGGATGGGGATATTATGTAGTACATAACATGGAATTATATGGTACTCTTTAGTACCTTTTAGGGTGCTCCATATAACATGCCACTATATGGTAGATAAATGTACTTTGGCCTACATCACAAGGTTCTATAGAGTACTCAAATCAGATTGAATGTACTATGGTGTACCTTATATGGTAGTATAGGGTAGATGAAGGACCTATGAACATTATTATAGGGTACTCCAATCACATGAAAAGTGCTATTGAGTACCTAATGTGGAAGCATACGGCATTTTAAGGTATAACAATGGAGTACCTTCATATTAATAAAGCTACTATTATACCTTAGGTTGCTACATGTACCAAATGATATACCTTCAGCAAGTTACTAGAGGTATTGTATGAGGTAAAACAAATGGAATACCTTCAAGTACTATAAGTAGAGTACATTACACCTGAGAAAATAGAGAGGCACAAAAGACATTAGCAACGGTTTAAATTTACCTGAGACTCATCGAGAAGATGCATTGGATGTTTAATAACACTTTTTCTTCCAATCCTCTTCTGACATATATCCTTTTTGTTGGGTGAAACTAGAGTCTCTGAGCTCCAAACGACATAAACTAGATCTCTTACTTCACCTGTGACAATGTTACCTTGAGGCAATTATCTTTGACATGCACTCAATGGCAAAACTTCCTCATCATCTTTAATCTCAAGACGATAATTGGCTGCAGCAATGTTTCTCCGATGAACACTCAAAATACTTGCTATCTTTGTATGGTTCATTTGTGTTGTGCCATCGATATTATTCATTACCATCATCAAAGAAGAGCTCATCTGTTGAGCGGGGCACCTTGAGCTGGCTGAGGGTGTTACGGATGCTAGATAGAAGAGTGCTTTCAAAATTAGCTATTGATGTTTGCAGATCCTTAAAAGTAGGATGGAGCAAGTGTTGATGGAATAACTCTGTCTGGATACTTCTTGTAAGCCCTAGTGTCTGTGTGCGCCAAAACTTTGCCTTAGCTGAACAAATCTACTTTCTTGATTTGGCTTCATCCATTAAAGATGGATCTTGCAACCTGCTGCTTTCTTTTTCTTTCCTTCTCTATTCTCATTTCTTAGCAGCCCAATACTCATGCATAGAAGCGGTGTCCATGCTGTGAACACTTGCATTCAGCTCCATAGTCCAATCCCTGTTTAGGCAGCCTTGCACAGTAGTCCAATCCCTATTTGGACAACCTTTCTCATTCACCATGCCAGGAGAAGTAGTTGTGAATTCCATGCCTTGAGGATTATCCATGTTTACGTAGCCATATTCTCATGCTAGGATAACCATTTGTATTCTCTGGTCAATCTATGAATTCCATGCTGGCAAGAGTGTGGGTAGTGTAGCGAGTTAAAGAGCTACAACTACATAATCGGCTATGTTGTGGACGAGGAAGAAAGATAGGAAGAGAGAGAGAGACGGAGAGAGAGAGACTCGTCTATAATCATTACATAGATCTATATATGCTGATACAAACCAAATGTTTTTTTTACATAAAAGAATTCCCCAAAAAAAAAGATAAAAACGAATTTCCCAATAAAGTGGATAAAAAAGACTTCCCCAAAAAATGCTAATTTTCTACCCAAGAAAAAGTAGTGTCCTTGACAGTGCATATTGTACCACCAAACCATGCATTCAGCCATCTACACAATACACTATATAGCTACACATTAAGTACTTCCCATAGTAATAAATAGTAATAAAGTGTCCTACTTATTTGTAATATTATGTAGCTATTTAACTCTATGTGCTATGTAGTGTTATCTAGTAAACTATGAGATACTATATACTTATATGGTGGAATATAGTTTTATGTGCTATATAGTGGTAGATGGTAGTATATAGTTCTTTACACTACAATGTTGTATGCACTATATAACTCTATACTGTCATATAACTCTATACTTTGTAATTTTTCATGAATTACACGGGCATTGGTAATTTTACCTTTCATATTCGTCACTTGTGGGACTTTTATTCTTTCTTCAACCTTGCCACTCATATGGACTCTCCTATTCTGCCATCATAAACTAATGAATATTCTCTAATCTCTCCCGATGGGGGGCAATCTCTACAATCAAGCTTGAAGCATCTTAGTCCTCAAAAGCATAAGAGCAATTGCAATTGCAATTCCTGGTGCCATCATGAGAAGGTTCCTAGAGGCTTGTTGTGCACACAAGGATTTAAAAACAAAGGACTAAGGCTTCCACCTTGCCAAAATTCCCAATGGTTGGCGTTGGATACAATGAGAACTTCCGGTTGCTTCATACCTCGTAGCACGAATCAAAACATCAAAAATTCCAACCTTGTTTTTGGTTTCTTCATCATTGCCAACTTTGGAACTTGCATCTACCCAAGATATTTAGCAATTATTGCAGCCCAGCAGAAGGTGAAGCCTCCCGTAGACATTTTGAAACAAAATGTAAAGGAAGTCACTATGGCCCTTTAATGAAGGTACCCATTTAGTAAACAAGCTGGCTCTCCGCCTCTGCAAACCATGGCACTCCCTTCCAATGAGAGACAGAGAGAGAGAGACCAGCTATTCTTTCCACCCACATGGCTCGACTCGAGAAAATCATGCCCTTTCTACACTCGCCCAAAAAGCCTCCATATCAACACTCCCATTTGATGCATACTCCCGTTCTCGCGAGAGGGAGTGCCAATAAAGGCACAAAAGAACTTGGTATGTCTTTCTTCCTCTTGTTTAACATGTGTGCCCTTTTTACAACAGGCTCAAAAAACTCAAAACTCTCTCTCTCTCTCTCTCTCTCTCTCTCTCTCTCTCTCTCTCTCTCTCTCTCTCTCTCTCTCTCTCTGGGGAATGCCAAAAAAGGCACAAAAAGCCTTGGGCACCTTTCTTCCTCCTCTTGTTTAAAAACACCAAAACGTATTTCAAACGGTATATGCCACATTATTTTCAAAGGAGTTCACTGTCTAAAATTGTGACTATTTCCGGGGCTAACTTCGGCCTTTTCTTCATGTTGTGATGAATCCCAAGGGGTAGCTCATGTCTATATGCAAAAAGAGCTTCACCTCCATCCCAATAGCTCCAATATTCCTTTGCGCCAACGTCCAAATTCCATTATTATGTAAAACCTTGCCCCATACAAGAGCTTGAAACACCAACAGTTTCATGAAAGCCTGTGTTTGCAACATGAGGTTCTACTAACAGAAAACTTGGAAATAAGGTAAGTGGAAGAGCTATCAGATAATAATATGTAATACAACTTTGTTGCAGAGTAGCATACAGACACAACAGCAATTGTCGAAACCCAGGTTTGCTAATCAGCGGCAACTGATAAGAAAATCCTGGTTTAGTTTTTTATGTTGTGAGAAGAATAGTATCAACATAAAAACAAACAGCAACTCAAAAAAGTTAGTGGCCTCGCTATGTCATAATGTTACTTGGCACAAATTCTGACTAAAGACAATACCAATATCATCCTCAGTTGCTCAATGTCAAGGTGAGAATCCTACCAAAACTTTGACTTTGAATGCCCACAAGTCCTAACCCCAGTTTCAACTCACAAGTTTAATATGTTTGGGTACTTTGGGGTCCTTTTGGTACTTTCTGTAGGAACATCATATGTATATCTGTGTGCTACGAATTGTGATGTATATATTAGGTCTTTAAGTACCATGTTTTGACTTGAGGTACTTTACTTTTGGTACTTCAATATGTCTGGGAACTTTGGAGACCTCATTTTGTACTTTTTGGTACTTTATATTTTTACTTTTGTGCTTTGGGTACTTCACATCTGGTAGTTTTATTGTTTGGAACTTTTCATACTGATTATTTGGTACTATTTACTATTTGGTATTTAACAGTTGGTACTATTTATTGTGTACTAGATTGTTGTGCTTTGGTAAGAGCATGATATACTTAACAAGTACTTTAAGGTATTGTCTGCTAGTTTTGCTACTTACCATATTGGTTACTGTTTTCTATTTGGTACTACTTAGTGCTTATTAGATTATTGTCCTTTGGTACAAGTTGGTCCTTTAGGTACTCTGAACATTGGTACAGTTTACATTTGGTATTGTCTGCTATTTAGTACTAGTAATTGTCATGACATTTACATTTGCTGTTGTTTACTTTTATCTAGGACACTACTTTGGTAATATTCACTGTCATGACATTTCCATATGTGACATGCAGAGGAAATGTGGTGTCCTCGAAACTGAGTGTGAAGAGGCTCAGATCCAGAGTGAATTTGTCAGAATGATAATTGCAAAATTCAACTAAGGAAGAACATTCATATTATTTCCAAGGCCCCAGATCAAGGATGAAGACAAGACAATCTATGCTTTAGGACTCCATCCATGTGGTTGGTTCTTTCATGCTGGCTATAGGCACCTGGCTGTAGGCACCAATACCACCCTCTCTATTTCGTTGCCACTCTAATGAAAAAAGGCATTTGTGCGAAAGGTGGATGCAAGGAGCACATCTCCGAAGTGGCCAAGACCTGGGCTCACAACAAGGGACGTGTTCAGGAAAGTAAGCAACCGTCTTCGTTCTTGTTTTGAACAAAATTTTGGTTTTTCTTATCGTAAAATGTTTGTTTGTTGGTGAACTATGTAGAATACGTGGTCAAAGAGGAGTATACGGACAACCATGTTGCAGACAAGCACTCCAAGGTTGGACATATGTTTGATAAGGAAATGGCAGATGGTGGTAAGTTCTATGATGTGGATATGCACGAGGTTGCTACACGCACATTTTAAGGCATGTCAAATGAAGTGCAATCAGACAAGTTAGATGAAGACAAGGACACCACCACAGGGGCCCATGAGGGAGTAAATGACCGCAAGGAAGAGCCGGGCCATGACGTGCTACCAAATCAAAGGTGGTGTGCTTGGTGGTGCTTTGGTCGATGTATAGCAGCCAAACAAGGCTTTTTGGTGGGTTGGGGGGGGGGGGGGGGGGTGGCACATGGTAGAGGACAAGGGAGAGGTATAGTATGTGATTGAAGGATTCCTTCAAATCTTTCAATTCATGGATTTTATTTTAGACGAGTGACTAGGATGATTAGGATTGCTATCTTGAAAAAATATAGAGTTTGTAGTTACCATGTCAAAGTAACTATTTAAAGCCTTGAGTAATGTAGCCAAAAAAAATCTTAGATTAAGAAGTATACTTTAGCTATTTCGAACTAGAAAAATTGAAGCTTTCTACTAGTTTCAGCCGTTTGCTTGTCAGTTTGCCACATAATACACACTTTGTTCCTAGTTGGGCAATCAATGGTTGGGGCAAAGAGTACTTTGCCTAAGGAGGCTGCTCAATCTCCCATATAGGGCCATAAGAAGGCAAGCAACTCCACAAAATCTATGAAGATGATACATTTAAACAACATCTCCTCTTTGCAAGGAAGCTGCCGGGTGTTTGTATACAGAGGATGTTTCCGAATGTAGTTACATATGTTTGTAACTTGCAAGGATGTTGCAACACTAGGGTTTTGGGCATAGACCAAGAGAAGGCCTTTCCCCAACCTATGCTTACATCTCGAAGGCGTGTGGCCTTAGGGGCTTTCGGAAGAAGATTTCATACTTGGTGGTACATATTGGAGATCCCAATGCCCACCCTGTGTGAATTGACCCCTACCAAGCTACCGTTTACATCGAGCGGAGCCACTTGGAAATGCCACCATCACTGATCAATGCGGCTCATGTGCATGCATGCAACACCCAACACAATGCCCATGAAATGGAAAGGGGGAACGAGCCATAACTCCTCTCTCTTCCCTTTCTCAATGAAGACCATCTCCCCGTATAAGTACCCTAACACCTCATCCCCAACACTCGTACGTGGGATTTTTTCCACCATGTGCCACTTCCATGAGAGATCCCCCCCATGGGTTATTGGAATCCGTAAAATTTTCAAAAGAAAACCTTTTTTTTGTAGTACTTTGAACCACAATAACTTTCAGCTTTAGAGTCAGATGGACCTCTTGTAAAGCCGTAGTGAAACTCTACTTTGTCGACTTTCCATTTTTAGAACCCCATTGCAATTGCAAGTTGAAAATCAAAAGGCATTTAACAGAAGCTCCCAAAATGGGATAAATTCACTTGCTTGCAACCTCATTGCTGGATTGCTAACTGCCAACTTCCCGTCACAATATCTTGGTGCTTGTAGCCTTGATTGATGAGTTGTCACTTTTGACTAGCTTCAAATACCTTATACACCCTCTGTAAACACTGAAGACTTGAGAAAACATACAATGGCACATATACCAAGGTAGTCAAAATGGTGTAGAAGCGGTCCTTGACAAAACTTCAATTGCTCCTATGTTTACCGTCCCGGTTCGGATTGTAGATGTGAAAAGATCGACATGATCCATAAATCAAACACTTTAGTCCTATTGATTCACATATGCCCTGATCATCATCCGTGCAATCCTGTGAGGATCTACAAAGCAGTTTCCCCTTTAATGCAAGATCATACACCTTGTAGATTGATGAGCCATCTAGGAACCAACCTAGAGAACATCTTGAAGACCACCTTTTGCTACATAATCAATGCATTATGAACATCTTGAGTAGCCCTCTTGATTAGCCCCAAATAGAGCTTCCTGGCCTAAAAACCAATAAAGACATGCATCTCTGGATAGCCCTAGTTGTACCTGATCTTCGTACTTGCTTTTTCACCTTGGCACATGCACTGGTAGATGCACATGGCCTTGCGTGCTCCTTATTTTAGCTACACCAATGATGCTATATAATCATGTGAGTCCATGTGAAGGGTGGACCACCACAAGCCTAGTGCAAGAATGGTGCACCTTCTAGGCTTCTAGTGATCCTGATAAATAAATAGCATGCTCTTTCTCCCTCTAGGCACTTTTTAGAACTTATAGATACGAAGTTTCAAGGGCACATATCTCGAAGTTTGCAACCAAACAATTGCAGCATAATTATTCTCTAAGAATGTGGTATTTCCTCGACTCTATGATTGTGCTTTTGGATTTCAATTGATTCACATTAACCATGTTATCCTCGAGATAATGGTAGATACGCTCTAAATACGTATCCCATATAATTTTGCCAAAGGTGCATCCAATTTACTATTATGCAATGTATTCACCAGCCATTTTGGCAATACCTCTATCTTGCTCATTGTCAGCCCTTTCCTCATCAAGTACATCATGTACATCTGCATCGGTAATAGGATGATGTATAACACTTTTTGAAACCCCCATAGGCTATACATTTGCCTCATTGGAGTTTACATTTGAACTTCCACCACTAAAAAGAGGCAGCAAAGTGTCATAAATGTCTTGTGAGCTTACATTGTTGTCTCTGGTACATGACAGTAAGGGTTGAACATAATGCTTTGTTTGTGGATGATACAACTTGTAGCCTTTTCTTTCAGCACTATAACCACAAAAATACATTTGATAGCCTTATCATCCAATTTTCTACGCTATATTTGTGGCACCAAAGAATACGCCAAACAGCCAAAAACATGCATGTGCTCAATAGATGGCTTTCTATCATGCCATGCTTCATATGGAGTCATAGACTACAATGCTTTTGTAGGACACTTGCTGAGTACATAAGTGGCACACATGACAGTCTCGAGCCAACATGAATGTGGTAAAGCTTGACTTTTGACCATACATTGTGCCATCTTCATAAGAGACTTCTTTTTCCTCTGAGCAACACCATTTAATGGAGGTCAAAATGAACCTGAATCAAAAATCTGGGTAGACAAAGCTTTAAGAGCTATCCCAAAAAAAATTCAACCTGCCAACGCTCACCAAAGCGAATGCTTAGAACTGACTACGTAGAAACCTTTCCCTGATGGCCATTTTTGAGTCAAATTCGTTAATGATTCTTCTTGCATCAGCAGCTAGGGTTCCCAGTTCTTCTTCAATAATTGTAGATACATCCCTTGAGACAATGTGTTTTATGAACTCTGAGGCATCTATGAATCTCTAATGTTTCTGATTAGCTACATGCTTTTCCACATTTTTTATGCAATGTTGCATTTAATTAGTCAAGAAAAGACATGCATAAACAAGGTCAGTCTCAACATATCTTTTAATTTGCTGCATAAGTCTACTCATAAATAACTTGAACATAGGATGCCTCAACAAAGAGTTATTTACCATAAGTGAATGTTGGAGACCAACATTATTAAACTCAAAATTAAGCACATCAGATAAGGAAAAAACACGAGGGATGTGGTCTGTCATGGAGCATTTTATAATCAACAACCAAATCATCATCAGTAGGCAGCCAGTGAGTAGAACAAAAATAAATTCTTTCAAGCCAGGACCCAGAAGACAGATGAGATTGTGAAGGGAAGGTAAATCCTTGGTTTTGGTATGTAGTTTCTAGCCAAGCATCCTGTAAATTACCTGCACTCACCATTCTCTCCCTAGCATTACTCTCTAGCTTGTTAATAAGAGAGCCAGCAGAGGTGATATCCTGCCCTGCACATACCATGTTAAAGTCCCAAGCCATAATTCAATGAGATAGCTACAAGCCTACTATCCATTGCCAAAGATCACCCCTAAGTCTAGGGTTATTGTCTGCATAGACATTAATCAACATCATTTTGCCCCATTGAGTGGATATCTGAAAAACTGAGCATTGACCATTTGGAGGATCTAGAATCCAGATGGGATGAAGAGATGTCTTAATGCATGTAAGCTCCGGGGAATCCCCCTTTCTTTCCTCCATAGAAGCACTCCATACCTCTATAGTGCATAAGTTGCCTTGCCTTGTCTTTCCTTTTATGCTCTTGAACTAAATACACATCAATCTGACTAGAAAACATCCACTTATTAAAATTGTGCAACCTTGAGGGGTCATTCTACCCTTTTACATTAAAGGTTGCAAACTTCATACTGTTATGAACCATGTGTGTTTCCTCCTCACTATTTGTTTCTTGCATATGCACTTCTAGATGAATGCCTCATGGGTCGGTTTCATTGTTGGATATTTTTGTTTCTTGGCTAACTCATGGGTTTCCATGATGTTTTCTATGGCTACTGAGGTTTCACGAGATGGCATGTCCTCCATGAGGGCTTCATAATAATTATGTGAGATATACCCCAAGGAGAAGCCCCTTGATTTAAATAATTCCCAGGTAGCAGCTGTGAAACCATCCCCATCTACCACTCTCTTGACTTTCTCTACTGGTTTTGGATTTTTTGAAGATGATGGAATGTTACTCCCCACACTAGGTTTAAACAAAGTCTTGGGTTGGGTGGTTGCCTACCACTAGGTGTCCTTGCATAAAGTGGGGATGATCCACCTCCTTGTTATTGGTTGTAGACACTTTTCCTCTATCAACTTTGGAGACATTTTTCCCAAAGATCTGCTCTTGCGGGACCATATTTTTGCTCCCCAGATAAGATGGGATGAGGTGAGAGGCAGTAGATATTGTAGGGTAGTTTTTTGAAAAATGTCGTGAGTTTCCACAATGATATCACAACCCAGCAAGATTCCCCGATTTCAAGTAAAACACAAGCACTACAAGACGTCTTTAATGTAGCGACGCTCGTAGTGCGACGCTCAGATGGGGAAAAGCTCGGCCTCGCTATAGGCGTCGCTATGTAACAAAGACTATAGAGACGCTCATAGAGACGCTTATAGTGACATTCATAGCGACGCCGACCCTTAAAAATAATTTGAGAGCACCAGAAACTCAGATCTGTATATCTGAGTTTCGGTGCTCTCTGCACAATAGTCTAAGTGAGGGGCAAAGTGTGCCCTCACCTCTTAAATAAAATAAGGAGGAAGGCCGCCATCCTTGAATATGTGTAGCATTTAGGTAGTATTGAGTGGAGCGAGCCCCTCCTGCAGGTCTGATCAAGCATGGCCGATTGTCATGCAGTTTTGTTATGGCAAATACCACCATAGCGCCTTCACGGTAGGTTTTAGAGAGGGCAATAAACCACTTAATTTGCAAGCTAAGGGTTTTTTTTAAAAACCTATTATACTTATAAGGGAGATATCCCACGGTGGATACCTATAAGGTAAATTAGGAAGCTAGTTTAACACAATTGTTATTTGTGCTACATAATCACAAAGGTAAGTACCACAGTGTGTGTGTGTGTGTGTGTGTGTGTGTGTGTGTGTGTGTGTGTGTGTGTGTGTGTGGTGTTGCATACATGCTCTCTGTTGCACTATAGAGAGAAAAACTCACTAGCATTTTGTACTCATCGCTGAAATTTTCAACATTGTCCTACCTTCAGTTTTCACAAACTCCAACGCTCCCACTCTCCAATTTTTTTCATCAACACTATGGTGTTTTTTTGTTGCCTCATAGCGCTACTGCAAAGAAAGAGTCTCTAGTGCTGCTCTTTTTTATGAGGTTCAACACTTCTCATTAATGAAAATCTCTACAATGCCTTTTGTTTAATGCTCCCAATACCTTTACTGAGGTGTCAATTAACTATAGATCTGTGATTGTGGATTTCCTCCTCCTCCTTTTGATTCTATTGCTTTGTGCTAAGGTATTGAACCTTAGCTTCTCTCAAAGCTTTTGCACGTACGTCGAGAGAAGGTCAAGAAATCAAAGCTTTGATACCACTTGTGAGTGTGCAATGTGTGCGTATATGGTAATTAACCCAAGTATTATCAGAGATCCTAAAAGTGATCTATTTGTACTTTCTACCTCTGTGTTTGGTATTGCTTGTTACATGATTAGTGCATCTTGATCACTCTCATCATCATACGGCATGTTATTGTATATGTTTTCATAAATTTCAGTAGATAACCTGAATCTATTTTTCCATCCAGGGATAGGCTCCATGGGAAACCGTATTGCTCTTACAAGGTGTGAGTAGATCATAACTAGAGGTGTATGATTTAGAAGGCTGTATGTATAAAAAATGCCTTCAACTGGCCATAGTACAAGCCTTCAACTACTTTCCCCCCTCTAACAATTTTGTTGTGCCATGCATCCTTTTGTGCCTTCACTGTCTCGTTCCTCTTTTTGGTGCATTTAATCAAATAGAAATCATGTCCTTTCTCTGCTACCTTGGCTGCAAAGTTGTCACCAATTGACAACAATTGACACAAACACTCAGGGTTCCCTTCATACATGGGGAGGTTAGAGACATTATGCATTGGCAAATTGAAATCAGAACTATTATTTTATTTGGCATCATCGTCTTCATCGCTGCAAGGATCGTCTGATTCCAATAATGATTGGACTATCAAATATTTCCATCCTTCTACATGTTGTCTATTCTTCTCTCTTGTTTTTTCAGTTCCCACACTTAGCTTTATTAGTTGGGAACCCTTGGCCTTTTAGATGACCTCAAACGGACCCCGAACAGGCCAAAAACATCTTCTCCATTGCCAACAGATACATGAATCACAAAAACATGAGAGTGTACGATATCGTAGAGCGCATGGACTATCCTCTGAATATCCATCAATGCAATGAAATGATCATGAACCTGTAATACACTGACAATCCCATTGGACATTGCGTCGCACATCATCCTTGAAACTAGCCAAAAAACTCTTTGTGTACTTGATTTATGCTGAAATGTTTCATTTAGATAGTTGACTACATCGGCTGCAGACTTCATAGGCCAGCCATCTGGTTTCAACTCCTCATGAGTGAGGGTTCTCTTTATGATTACCTCTGCTCCATCGTGCTCACCTTTTCCATGTCCTGATGCTGAAATGTTATGCATCATCTGCAGACCTGTCAACCAATAATGCCTAGCCACAAAGTAGAAAGGTCTTCATGCTTTAAACTGAGACACTGCACCATCTGACAACACCCAATGACGTCGTAAAGAATGGCCTTTCTGTTTCAACCACTTGTCATGAAGAAGAAAACAATGTTGTACAAACAAAGTGTCATGTATTATATCATCAGATATGTAAAAATGGAGTGTTTTTTCAACACCACCTCCTGAGTTTCTCACATAAGTAATGTGAATAAGTATTGTAACCTGATTAGACCACTAGTGCATGGACTTTATCTCATTTTCTATTTTAAATCGATAATTCTTGGCAAATTCGATGATCGAAACAACAACATCTGATGGAAACTTGAGTAAGCACTCTTTAAATTGTTGTGCCTGCCACCAAAAAAATGTAGTTATGATTGATGAAGCTCTTAAGATGAGATGAGAATGGGTCAATAAAAGTAGAGCATCTTATTTGTTGCACTACCAAGTCCTTTCTTTTCTTCTCAGACCCACCTGCATCAACTTGCCCAGTTGAAACATTTGTGAAGATCTTGACAGTGACCTCCCCACTATCCACTGAAATTTCATCAGGACACAATGTCAACCTGTTTATTCCAAATCTAGAGCAAATCCAAACGAGCATTTTTTTGCATAGTATTCTGCATCATGAGCCTTTGGACATAAAAGTGATTCCCACATATCACTGATTCTATGAGACACTAATTGGTTTGCAGTACACATACCTGAATCATCACTACAGCAAACGGAACAGGTGCAGACATGATCCTTTCCATAATGCTCAAACTTGTTTTGTCGCATCTGATTAAATGCCTCTTTAAAATATATCCTTTGGACATGATATACACAGCAACACGTATATCGCTTCTTCATTTTTTGGACAAAGTAAGGCTTTAAAGCCTCAAAACATCTAAGAGAAATTTCCACTTCTGGATTGGCCCTCTTGAATCTTTGGTACAACTCAATCTGTGACATTAAAACAAAACAAATTATGAGAGTAAAATATTAGCCATTTTGTACAGTACCATTTGGTTTTGTACATAAGCAAATGTGGGGTTGTAAAATATTAGCCATTTTGTACAGTACCATTTGGTACAGAAAAGTACCTGTATAGTACCAATTTTTGGTACTGTATAGTACCAATTCTTGTATATTTGGTAGAGTACATTAGCAATTGGATTTTGTGCAGTACCAGATTTGGTATAGTAAGACATTAGCTATTTAGTACTTTACCATTTGGTGCAGTAGAGTACCAATTTGGTATTGTTCAATACCAAGTTTGAAACTAGTTTGGAAATTTCTTAAAGAGTACCTTAAATGGTGGTACCAGGTGGATGCCATAAATTACCAATTTGGTGGTATATAGTACCAATTTTGGTACTGTAAGACTTTATCAATGAAATATATTTTTGTTTTGTACTAGGAAATGTACTATAGAGTACCTTGAGTAATGCTATAGGGTGGATGGGGATATTATGTAGTACATAACATGGAATTATATGGTACTCTTTAGTACATTTTAGGGTGCTCCATATAACATGCCACTATATGGTAGATAAATGTACTTTGGCCTACATCACAAGGTTCTATAGAGTACTCAAATCAGATTGAATGTACTATGGTGTACCTTATATGGTAGTATAGGGTAGATGAAGGACCTATGAACATTATTATAGGGTACTCCAATCACATGAAAAGTGCTATTGAGTACCTAATGTGGAAGCATACGGAATTTTAAGGTATAACAATGGAGTACCTTCATATTAATAAAGCTACTATTATACCTTAGGTTGCTACATGTACCAAATGATATACCTTCAGCAAGTTACTAGAGGTATTGTATGAGGTAAAACAAATGGAATACCTTCAA
Source organism: Adiantum capillus-veneris (assembly GCF_014529385.1). Classification (NCBI taxonomy): domain Eukaryota; kingdom Viridiplantae; phylum Streptophyta; class Polypodiopsida; order Polypodiales; family Pteridaceae; genus Adiantum; species Adiantum capillus-veneris. The sequence continues at coordinate 233,569 of NW_028221389.1, forward strand.
GTACTATAAGTAGAGTACATTACACCTGAGAAAATAGAGAGGCACAAAAGACATTAGCAACGGTTTAAATTTACCTGAGACTCATCGAGAAGATGCATTGGATGTTTGATAACACTTTTTCTTCCAATCCTCTTCCGACATATATCCTTTTTGTTGGGTGAAACTAGAGTCTCTGAGCTCCAAACGACATAAACTAGATCTCTTACTTCACCTGTGACAATGTTACCTTGAGGCAATTATCTTTGACATGCACTCAATGGCAAAACTTCCTCATCATCTTTAATCTCAAGACGATAATTGGCTGCAGCAATGTTTCTCCGATGAAAACTTAAAATACCTGTTATCCTTGTATGGTTCATTTGTGTTGTGCCATCGATATTATTCATTACCATCATCAAAGAAGAGCTCATCTGTTGAGCGGGGCACCTTGAGCTGGCTGAGGGTGTTACGGATGCTAGATAGAAGAGTGCTTTCAAAATTAGCTATTGATATTTGCAGATCCTTAAAAGTAGGATGGAGAAAGTGTTGATGGAATAACTCTGTCTCGATACTTCTTGTAAGCCCTAGTGTCTGTGTGCGCCAAAACTTTGCCTTAGCTGAACAAATCTACTTTCTTGATTTGGCTTCATCCATTAAAGATGGATCTTGCAACCTGCTGCTTTCTTTTTCTTTCCTTCTCTATTCTCATTTCTTAGCAGCCCAATACTCATGCATAGAAGCGGTGTCCATGCTGTGAACACTTTCATTCAGCTCCATAGTCCAATCCCTGTTTAGGCAGCCTTGCACAGTAGTCCAATCCCTATTTGGACAACCTTTCTCATTCACCATGCCAGGAGAAGTAGTTGTGAATTGCATGCCTTGAGGATTATCCATGTTTACGTAGCCATATTCTCATGCTAGGATAACCATTTGTATTCTCTGGTCAATCTGTGAAGTCCATGCTGGCAAGAGTGTGGGTAGTGTAGCGAGTTAAAGAGCTACAACTACATAATCGGCTATGTTGTGGACGAGGAAGAAAGATAGGAAGAGAGAGAGAGACAGAGAGAGAGAGACTCGTCTATAATCATTACATAGATCTATATATGCTGATACAAACCAAATGTTTTTTTTACATAAAAGAATTCCCCAAAAAAAAAGATAAAAACGAATTTCCCAATAAAGTGGATAAAAAAGACTTCCCCAAAAAATGCTAATTTTCTACCCAAGAAAAAGTAGTGTCCTTGACAGTGCATATTGTACCACCAAACCATGCTTTCAGCCATCTACACAATACACTATATAGCTACACATTAAGTACTTCCCATAGTAATAAATAGTAATAAAGTGTCCTACTTATTTGTAATATTATGTAGCTATTTAACTCTATGTGCTATGTAGTGTTATCTAGTAAACTATGAGATACTATATACTTATATGGTGGAATATAGTTTTATGTGCTATATAGTGGTAGATGGTAGTATATAGTTCTTTACACTACAATGTTGTATGCACTATATAACTCTATACTGTCATATAACTCTATACTTTGTAATTTTTCATGAATTACACGGGCATTGCTAATTTTACCTTTCATATTCGTCACTTGTGGGACTTTTATTCTTTCTTCAACCTTGCCACTCATATGGACTCTCCCATTCTGCCATCATAAACTAATGAATATTCTCTAATCTTTCCCGATGGGGGGAAATCTCTACAATCAAGCTTGAAGCATCTAAGTCCTCAAAAGCATAAGAGCAATTGCAATTGCAATTCCTGGTGCCATCATGAGAAGGTTCCTAGAGGCTTGTTGTGTACACAAGGATTTAAAAACAAAGGACTAAGGCTTCCACCTTGCCAAAATTCCCAATGGTTGGAGTTGGATACAATGAGAACTTCCAATTGCTTCATACCTCGTAGCACGAATCAAAACATCAAAAATTCCAACCTTGTTTTTGGTTTCTTCATCATTGCCAACTTTGGAACTTGCATCTACCCAAGATATTTAGCAATTATTGCAGCCCAGCAGAAGGTGAAGCCTCCCGTAAGACATGTTTGAAATAAAATATAAAGGAAGTCACTATGGCCCTTATATGAAGGGACCCATTTAGTAACCATGGCACTTACCTTCCAATGAGAGACAGAGAGAGAGAGACCAGCTATTCTTTCCACCCACATGGCTCGACTGGAGAAAATCATGCCCTTTCTACACTGCCCAAAAAGCCTCCTATCAACACTCCCATTGATGCATACTCCCGTTCTCGGCGAGAGGGAGTGCCAATAAAGGCACAAAAAGACTTGTATGTCTTTCTTCCTCTTGTTTTAACATGTGTGCCCTTTTACAACAGGCTCAAAAAACTCAAAACTCTCTCTCCCTCTCTTTTCTCTCCGCTCTCTCTCTCTCTCTCTCTCTCTCTCTCTGGGAAATGCCAAAAAAGGCACAAAAAGCCTTGGCACCTTTCTTCTCCTCTTGTATAAAACACCCAAAACTATTTCAAACGGTATATGCCACATTATTTTCAAAAGAGTCACTGTCTAAAATTGTGACTGTTTCAAGGGCTAACTTCGGCCTTTTCTTCATGTTGTGAAGAATCCCAAGGGTAACTCATGTCTATATGCAAAAAGAGCTTCACCTCCATCCAATAGCTCCAATATTCCTTTGCGCCAACGTCCAAATCCATTACTATTTAAACCTTGCCCCATACAAGAGCTTGAAACACCAACAGTTTCATGAAAGCCTTGTTTCAACTGAGGTTCTACTAAAGAAAAACTTGGAAATAAGGTAAGTGGAAGACTATTAGATAATAAGATGTAATAAACTTTGTTGCAGATAGCATACAGACACACCAACAATTGTCGAAACCCTGGTTGCTAATCGCGGTAACTGACAAGAAAATCCTGTTTTAGTTTTTATGTTGTGAGAAGAATAGTATCAACATAAAAACAAAACAGCAACTCAAAAAGTTAGTGGCCTCGCTATGTCATAATGTTACTTGGCACAAATTCGACATAGACAATACCAATATCATCCTCAGTTGCTCAATGTCAGGTGGAAATCCTACCAAAACTTTGACTTTGAATGCCCACAAGTCCCAAACCCCAGTTTTTCAAACTCACACAAGTTTAATATTTTTGGGTACTTTGGGGTCCTTTTGGTACTTTCCTGTAGGAACATCATATGTATATCTGTGTGCTACGAATTGGTGATGTATATATAGGTCTTTAATACCATGTTTTGACTTCGAGGTACTTTACTTTTGGTACTTCAATATGTCTGTGAACTTTTGGAGACCTCATTTTGTACTTTTTGGTACTATTATTTTTACTTTTGTGCTTTGGGTACTTCACATCTGTAGTTTTTATTGTTTGGAACTTTTCATACTGATTATTTGGTACTAATTTACTATTTGGTATTTAACATTTGGTACTATTTATTGTGTACTAGATTGTTGTGCTTTGGTAGGAGCAAGATCTTCCTTAACAAGTACTTAAAGGTATTGTCTGCTAGTTTTGCTACTTACCATATTGGTTACTGTTTTCTATTTGGTACTACTTAGTGCTTATTAGATTATTGTCCTTTGCGTACAAGTTGGTCCTTTAGGTACCTGAACATTGGTACAGTTTACATTTGATTGTCTGCTATTTAGTACTAGTAATTGTCATGACATTTACATTGCTGTTGTTTACTTTTCCTCTAGGCACTACTTGGTAATATTCACTGTATGACAATTTAGACATAGTGAACATGCAGAGGAAATGTGGGTCCGTCAAACTGAGTGTGAAAGGCTCGATCTAAGTGAATTTGTTAGAATGATAATTGCAAAATTCAACTAAGAAGAACATTCATATTATTCCAAGGCCGCAGATCAGATAAGACAAACAATCTATGCTTTAGGATCTTCTGTTGCTTGTGGGAGTGCTTGGACTCCTTCCATGTGTTGGTTCATTCATGCTGGCTGTAGGCACCAATACCACCCTCTCTATTTCGTTGCCATTCTAATGAAAAAAGACATTTTGTGCAAAAGTGGATGCAAGAGCGTCATCTCCGAAGTGGCCAGACCTGGGCTCACAACAAGGGACGTGTTCAGAAAAGTACAACACGTCTTCGTTCTTGTTTTGAACAAAATTTTGGTTTTTCGTTATCGTAAAATGTTGTTTGTTGGTGAACTATGTAAGAATACGGGTCAAAGAGATATAACGGACAACCATGTTGCAGACAAGCACTCATAGGTTGGACATATTGTTTGATAAGGAAATGCAGATGGTGGTAAGTTTCTATGATGTGGATATGCACGAGGTTGCTACAACGCAACGTGTAACATTTTAAGCATGTTCAAATGAAGTGGCAATCAGACAAGTTAGATGAAGACATGGACACCACCACAGGGCCCATGAGTGGAGTGAAATACCGCAAGGAAGAGCCGGCCATGACGTGCTAACCAAATCAAAGTTGGTGTGCTTGGTGGTGCTTTGGTCGATGTATATCACCAAACAATGCTTTTTGGTGGGTTTGGGCGGGGGGGGGGTGCACATGTAGAGGACAAGGGAGAGGTAAAGTGTATGTGATTGAAGGATTCCTTCAAATCTTTCAATTCATCATGGATTTTATTTTAGAACGAGTGACTAGATGATTAGGATTGCTATCTAGAAAAAATATAGAGTAGTAGTTACCATGTCCAAAGTAACTATTTAAAGCCTTGAGTAATGTACCAAAAAAAATCTTAGATTAAGAAGTATACTTAGCTATTTCTAACTAGAAAATTGAGAGCTTTCTACTAGTTTCAGCCGTTTTGCTTGTCAGTTTGCCACATAATACACACTTTGTTCCTAGTTGGGCAATCAATGGTTGGGCAAAGAGTACTTTGCCTAAGGAGGCTGCTAAATCTCCCATAGAGGGCCATAAGAAGGCAAGCAACTCCACAAAATCTATGAAGATGATACATTTAAACAACATCTCCTCTTTGCAAGGAAGCTGCCGGGTGTTTTGTATACAGAGGATGTTTCCGAATGAAGTTACTATGTTTGTAACTTGCAAGGATGTTGCAACACTAGGGTTTTAGGCATAGACCAAGAGCGGCCTTTCCCCAACCATGCTTACATCTCGAAGGCGTGTGGCCTTAGGGGCTTTCGGAAGAAGATTTCATACTTGGTGGTACATATTGGAGATCCCAATGCCCACCCTGTGTGAATTGACCCCTACCAAGCTACCGTTTACATCGAGCGGAGCCACTTGGAAATGCCCACATCACTTGATCAATGCGGCTCATGTGCATGCATGCAAAAACCCAACAAAATGCCATGAAATGGAAGGGTGAACGAGCCATAACTCCTCTCACTTCCCTTTCTCAATGAAGACCATCTCCCCGTATAAGTACCCTAACACCTCATCCCCCACACTCAAACGTGGATTTTTCCACCATTGCCACTTCCATGAAGATCCCCCCCATGTTTATGAATCCGTAAAATTTTCAAAAGAAAACCATTTTTTTTGTAGTACTTTGAACCACAATTAACTTTCAGCTTTAGATCAGATGGACCTCTCTTGTAAAGCCGTAGTGAAACCTACTTTGTCGACTTTCCATTTTTAGAACCCCATTGCAATTGCAAGTTGAAAACCAAAAGCATTTAACAGAGGTTCCCAAAATGGGATAAATTCACTTGCTTGCAACCTCATTGCTAGATTGCTAACTGCCAACTTCCCGTCACAATATCTTGGTGTTTGTACCTTGATTGATGAGTTGTCACTTTTGACATAGTTTCAAATACCTTATACACCCTCGTAAACACTGAAGACTTGAGAAAACATACAATGGCACATAAACCAAGGTAGTCAAAATGGTGTAGAAGCGGTCCTTTGACAAAACTTCAATTGCTCCTATGTTTACCTCCCGGTTCGGATTGTAATGTGAAAAGATCGACATGATCCATAAATCAAACACTTAGTCCTATGATTCACATATGCCCTGATCATCATCCGTGCAATCCTGGAGGATCTACAAACAGTTTTTCCCCTTTAATGCAAGACATCACCTTGTAGATTGATGAGCCATCTAGGAACCAACCTAGATTAACATCTTGAAGACCACCTTTTGCTACATAATCAAATGCATTATGAACATCTTGATATAGCCCTCTGTTAGCCCCAAATAAGCTTCCTGGTCTAAAAACCAATAAGACATGCATCCCTGGATAGCCCTAGTTGTACTTGATCTTCGTACTTGCTTTTTCATTCACCTTGCACATGCACTGGTAGATGCACATGGCCTTGCGTGCTCCTTATATTAGCTACACCAATGATGCTATATAATCATGTGAGTCCATGTGAAGGGTACCACCACAAAGCCTAGTGCAAGAATGTGCACCTTCTAGGCTTCTAGTGATCCTGATAAATAAATAGCATGCTCTTTCTCCCTCTAGGCACTTTTTAGAACTTTAGATACGAATTTCAAGGGCGACATATCTCGAAGTTGCAACCAAACAATTGCAGCATAATTATTTGTCTAAGAATGTGTATTTCCTCGCGAGACCTAGAAATAAGCTTTTGGAATTCAATTGATTCACCATTACCAATTAAGAGAGACAATGCCAAATAACAATCAAATTGCAGTATACCCAAAAAGTTTGTGTACAAGATATATTAAGACGAAGGTAGACTAGGTAAGCAAACCACACAATGGAAGTGTGGATTTGGAAGGGCCAAGGAGGGGTCCCAACAACGAAAAAAAGAGGCAACCCCCGTCCCCTCCCAAAAAGAAAAAAAAAAGAGGCCTATTGGGCTACTACCATAGGAGCATGATCAAATGATAAAGATGGTCACCCCAAGGGGCCATGTGTTGAAGTTTCACTTTTTCTCCCCCAGATTCTTTCCAGCACGCTAGAGCTCAGTGCTTCTTGATGCTTCAATATGGCACGGATCTCTAAACCTACCTTCTCTATTAGCATAATCAACACATTGTTGGAAAGCTTCTCTATCCTTGTCACCTGAGAGCAATTGTTTGCATACCGTTTTCAAAGTCTCCCATGACCTCTCTGTTAGAGCCTTGACTATGTAGTTGAAATTTTGGAACCAAAATAAATGCCGCTCCATGCAAACGTGTACGCATTTGGGCCCAACATCTTTTTGCAGCCCCTGTTACTTGTGCCTTTTCTCTAGTAAATTGGTTAAACTATTTTGTTTGTCTACTAGCTTACGACATCAACCAACATCTTTTTGTAGCCCCTACTGTTTGAACGCATTTACCTGGAAAGTAATTAGCGGTAGCAGGTAGGGTTTAGGGTTATAAAAGGAGGCCGTGCGGCCATTTTCATTTTGTGGCATAAAACTTGAGCAGTTTGTTGCAATATTGCCCATCGGTGCTTCCTACTCACATTGTCATCGTCAAGGTTGTTGTGCGCCTCCAATATCCCTTCACCATGTCCAACCTTAGGCAGACACTTGCAGGTATACGCAAAAGGTCAGCAGATCAAGAGGATCTCTTGCAACGTCATGAGCAACCGAGTATATCATCATCACCAACAGCTTATTATAATGAGAAGCAATGATTGACTAGGGGACAGCCCAAGATCAGGAGCCGCATCCTCAAAGACAATGCCTTCCTCGTGAAAGATGAAGGCTCTGTGCCTGTGCAGCAAGTTGATGCTGCGTCAGCTAGGGATTTGCATATTAATGAAGGTGCCCCGGCTCTATATAAATTTTTTGGTCAATAGGCCTTAGGAGCTCCACATAAGGCTTGTCAATACCACATACCTTCTCTATATTATGCCAAAAAATCAACCATTGGATAAGATGCATAAAAGTTTGGGTAGCACCTTGATAACTTGGATACTTTTAGATCTCTTTTTAGGGCTGTATGTAGGAATTATATAGTTTACATTTTTATACAATCTCAATATACCTCAGAGTTGTGGAAGCAAGATAGTGTTGGCAGTGTCCTGTCCAACACCCAAATCGGCGATAATGCATCTGAGCCATACAGAGTCAACCGTAGTTGTCAAGACTGCCCTATACTCAGCCTCACAACTAGAAGTGGCCACAGTAAATTTCTTCTTTCTCAACCATGATGTACGTGAACTGCCAAGCATGAAATAAAAACCACTTGTGAACACCTGCGTGTCAAAACAACCAGCCCAATTTGAGTTCGAAAAATCATGTAAGTCTGGCGTAAATGATCCCCCCTTGGGATAAAACTAGCCAAGATATAAAGTGCCACTCAAGTAGTGGAAAATCTTTCTGAAGTACTACCAATGCTTAGACCCTGGGATATGCATCAATCTGCTGACCTGTGAGACTGCAAACTGAATATCCAACCTCGTGTTGCATACATAAATGAGGCAGCCAACAACAATTTGGTAAAGAGTGACATCAACAAGATCACCAACATCATGTAGACTTAACTTCAAACCAGCTTCCATGGGAGTGGCAATAGGTTTGCAATCCTCAAGTCCAAACTTACATAGCAATGTCTCTATGTAGCTTCTTTGACACAAGGCAATACCACCATCACACTGCTTAAACTGTATGCCCAAGTAATGATGCAACAACCCCAAATCTTTCATCTTGAAAGTAGCATTCAAATCAGCCTTGAATTCAACAATATGTGCCTCATTGGGATCAATGATCAGCAAATCATCCACATAAAGAACAAGCATGAGAAGTACATTGCCCTCATGCTTGACATACAATGTGCTTTCTATTGGACTGTTACAAAAGCCTTGTTTGACCAAATGAGTGTCAGCCTTCTCATACCAAGCACGAGGAGATTGCTTCAATCCATACAAAGCTTTGCTACATTTTCACACCTTATTCTCTTGTCCTTTCTTGACAAAACCGCGAGGCTGCGTTACATAAATTTCCTCAAATATGTCACCATTCAACAAAGCAGTAACAATGTCGGATTGATGTACATCCCAACCAAAATGAGTTGCCAAATGCACATACAAAATGCACAGTGGTCATACAACAATTGGGAACAAAAGTCTCTTCATAATCTATACCTTTTTGCTGTGCATAACTCTTTGCAACAAGTTGAGCCTTATAGCGATCAATCTCACCATCCGGCTTGTGTTTTAACTTGTAAACCCACTTTGTTCCAATTGCCTTTTTTCCAAGAGGCAAATCACATAAAGTCCATGTGTCATTTTCTATAAGTGCATCATATTCTGATTGCATGGCAGCCATCCAATTTTTTAATTATGTGCTTCATCAAAAGACAGAGGTTCCTCAACATAATGTAAGCTAGACACAGCCAAAGCATAACAATCTGATGCATAAGATGCATGGCGAGAGCCTGAACAAGTGCGACTAGACAAAGGTGCATCCAATTTACTATCATGCAATGTATGCACCAGCCATTTTGGCAATACCTCTATCCTGCTCATTGTCAGCCCTTTCCTCATCAAGTACATCATGTACATCTGCATCGGTAATAGGATGATGTATAACACTTTTTGAAACCCCCATAGGCTATACATTTGCCTCATTGGAGTTTACATTTGAACTTCCACCACTAAAAAGAGGCAACAAAGTGTCATAAATGTCTTGTGAGCTTACATTGTTGTCTCTGGTACATGACAGTAAGGGTTGAACATAATGCTTTGTTTGTGGATGATACAACTTGTAACCTTTGCTTTCAGCACTATAACCACAAAAATACATTTGATAGCCTTATCATCCAATTTTCTACGCTATATTTGTGGCACCAAAGCATACGCCAAACAGCCAAAAACATGCATGTGCTCAATAGATGGCTTTCTATCATGCCATGCTTCATATGGAGTCATAGACTACAATGCTTTTGTAGGACACTTGCTGAGTACATAAGTGGCACACATGACAGTCTCGAGCCAACATGAATGTGGTAAAGCTTGACTTTTGACCATACATTGTGCCATCTTCATAAGAGACTTCTTTTTCCTCTCAGCAACACCATTTAATGGAGGTCAAAATGAACCTGAATCAAAAATCTGGGTAGACTAAGCTTTAAGAGCTATCCCAAAAAAAAATTCAACCTGCCAACGCTCACCAAAGCGAATGCTTAGAACTGACTACGTAGAAACCTTTCCCTGATGGCCATTTTTGAGTCAAATTCGTTAATGATTCTTCTTGCATCAGCAGCTAGGGTTCCCAATTCTTCTTCAATAATTGTAGATACATCCCTTGAGACAATCTGTTTTATGAACTCTGAGGCATCTATGAATCTCTAATGTTTCTGATTAGCTACATGCTTTTCCACATTTTTTATGCAATGTTGCATTTAATCAGTCAAGAAAAGACATGCATAAACAAGGTCAGTCTCAACATATCTTTTAATTTGCTGCATAAGTCTACTCATAAATAGCTTGAACATAGGATGCCTCAACAAAGAGTTATTTACCATAAGTGAATGTTGGAGACCAACATTATTAAACTCAAAATTAAGCACATCAGATAAGGAAAAGACACGAGGGATGTGGTCTGTCATGGAGCATTTTATAATCAACAACCAAATCATCATCAGTAGGCAGCCAGTGAGTAGAACAAAAATAAATTCTTTCAAGCCAGGACCAAGAAGACAGATGAGATTGTGAATGGAAGGTAAATCCTTGGTTTTGGTATGTAGTTTCTAGCCAAGCATCCTGTAAATTACCTGCACTCACCATTCTCTCCCTAGAATTACTCTCTAGCTTGTTAATAAGAGAGCCAGTAGAGGTGATATCCTGCCCTGCACATACCATGTTAAAGTCCCAAGCCATAATTCAATGAGATAGCTACAAGCCTACTATCCATTGCCAAAGATCACCCCTAAGTCTAGGGTTATTGTCTGCATAGACATTAATCAACATCATTTTGCCCCATTGAGTGGATATCTGAAAAACTGAGCATTGACCATTTGGATGATCCAGAATCCAGATGGGATGAAGAGATGTCTTAATGCAAGTAAGCTCCGGGGAATCCCCCTTTCTTTCCTCCATAGAAGCACTCCATACCTCTATAGTGCATAAGTTGCCTTGCCTTGTCTTTCCTTTTATGCTCTTGAACTAAATACACATCAATCTGACTAGAAAACATCCACTTATTAAAATTGTGCAACCTTGAGGGGTCATTCTACCCTTTTACATTAAAGGTTGCAAACTTCATACTGTTATGAACCATGTGTGTTTCCTCCTCACTATTTGTTTCTTGCATATGCACTTCTAGATGAATGCCTCATGGGTCGGTTTCATTGTTGGATATTTTTGTTTCTTGGCTAACTCATGGGTTTCCATGATGTTTTCTATGGCTACTGAGGTTTCACGAGATGGCATGTCCTCCATGAGGGCTTCATAATAATTATGTGAGATATACCCCAAGGAGAAGCCCCTTGATTTAAAAAATTCCTAGGTAGCAGCTGTGAAACCATCCCCATCTACCACTCTCTTGACTTTCTCTGCTGGTTTTGGATTTTTTGAAGATGATGGAATGTTACTCCCCACACTAGGTTTAAACAAAGTCTTGGGTTGGGTGGTTGCCTACCACTAGGTGTCCTTGCATAAAGTGGGGATGATCCACCTCCTTGTTATTGGTTGTAGACACTTTTCCTCTATCAACTTTGGAGACATTTTTCCCAAAGATCTGCTCTTGCGGGACCATATTTTTCCTCCCCAGATAAGATGGGATGAGGTGAGAGGCAGTAGATATTGTAGGGTAGTTTTTTGAAAAATGTCGTGAGTTTCCACAATGATATCACAACCCAGCAAGATTCCCCGATTTCAAGTAAAACACAAGCACTACAAGACGTCTTTAATGTAGCGACGCTCGTAGTGCGACGCTCAGATGGGGAAAAGCTCGGCCTCGCTATAGGCGTCGCTATGTAACAAAGACTATAGAGACGCTTAGAGACGCTTATAGTGACATTCATAGCGACGCCGACCCTTAAAAATAATTTGAGAGCACCAGAAACTCAGATCTGTATATCTGAGTTTCGGTGCTCTCTGCACAATAGGTATACCTTCCCCCCACCCCCCCCCCCCCCCCCCTCCTCTCTCTCTCTCTCTCTCTCTCTCTCACACACACACACACACACACACACACACGAGGAGATGAGGGAGAGCGAGGTATGCTCCCTCCCTCTCCTCTCTCTTATATTCCCTTCCCCTCTTTCTCTCTCTCTCTCTCTCTCTCTCTCTCTCTCTCTCTTTCTCTCTCTCTCTCACACACACACACACATTGTGTGTATGTGTGTGTGTGTGCACGCGCACGCGTGTGTGTGTGTGTGTGAGAGAGAGAGAGAGAGAGAGAGAGAGAGAGAGAGAGAGAGAGAGAGAGAGAGAGAGAGAGAGAGAGAGAGAGAGAAGTTAAAGAGACATATAAAGAAAGTAGAGAGAGAGAGAGAGACAGAGAGAGAGAGAGAGAGAGAGGTTAAAGAGAGGGATAACGAAAGTAGAGAGAGAGAGAGAGAGAGCTAAATAAAGAGAGACAGCGAGAGAGAGAGAGAGAGAGAGAGAGAGAGAGAGAGAGAGAGAGAGAGAGAGAGAGAAATGAAATGAAATGATATATTTAACGTCTTCAAAATGCCGAAATCACTTATGAGACCAATCCGATAAACTCCTTGTGGATCTTATCTAATGTTGGGGTACAAACATACAAGTGAAGTAAAGTGGAAGACTAAAATCATCATCAATTTTCAACATTGGGCGTTGTTTGAGAAAGTAGTGCATTGGTCAGTGAAGAGCTTCGTCAATGTCCGCCTTGTAAATAGACATAATGTGTGAAGTTGAGGGTTGCCAAAAAAAAATTATGCTCTTTGAGGTCGTACCGATGGAGATGATGGTAGCACGTCTTATGGTGTTTGTAAGCGGTGTTTTTGTCATAATTGGAGAAAACCATAGCCAAATCTTGTGCTTCCCCTTTCCCCCTTCTTGCATTTCCTTGCTCAAAGTTTTTGGTGCCAATTGTGTGAGTTGTGTGTGCCCCCCGGGCCATTTGTGTGTGAGGGAGAAAGAGAGAGAGGTGTGTACTATAAGATTGCTAAAAACGGGCAAAATCATGATGGTGTGTTGTCTGTCAATTGTGTGGAGTTTGTCTTCATTGGTAGGTGTTGGTGCACCCAAAGTGTGACAACCCTAGCAGAGGACATAGGCAGTGATGTGTATGCTTATAGATGCATGGCAGAGGGCTAGAACATATGGGAAGATCCTTAGGTGGCAGCAGAGATATATGCTTTATGTGGGTTTTTAGACCCTAAAGGCTACAAGATGGGCCGGAAAAGGTGGTAGGTGAAGGAGGCTCAAGGTGATGGTTTCTAGCTCAAAAATGTAGAGCTTGAAGTGCTAGAGGAGCAAGTCCAGATGGCTCATCAAACGCAGCTACAAAGCGAAAGCCATGGCTATTCAAAGTTGAAGGTATTTGCAAATCTGAGACGGACAGAGCAGGTGATTCCAGGTAGTCCAAGTCATTTTGGAGCTATGGGTGTGTAGTGCTTGATTTATGGAGCCTGCTGGTCTTTTCAGATTGTCGTTTGGAACTTTGGAGGTCAAGATACTAGCAAATAAAGATTTGTCGGGGGCCAGTTCTGTGTCGGGTTGGTTGCATGAATAGATGTGACATCTAAGATTTTTGAAGCTTTTCTAGGTTTTGTATGAATTCTATGCAGCAAGTAAAGGCCATGGGAGTTTACGGCTCGTCAATCGGGCACCGGGTCGGTCAGATATTAAAGTTTGAAAATGATGGCAGTTGCCGGTCAGGTGGTAGCAAACGGGTTTTTTAGGCGCATCATTTGAGGGCACGGCAAAGCCAAAATGGTAGTGAGGTTTGTACAGTTCGTAGCCAACAAAGAGATCTATTGGTTGGAATTTGCGGCTCAATCACAGGGTTGGTGTGCACCAAATGGCATCGGATTGAAATGGTGAGAGGAGGAGAATTTTTATGCAATTAAAATTAAGAGTTGGTGAAGTTTTGACCATTGGGGGGTGATTTGAAGTGGATCTATCACGTATTTGTGGGTTAATCCCACATGATAAGTACGAGGTTGACTTGGTAGAGTACATAAGCACAAGGGAGACGTGCACTTATGTGTCGTGGTGTAGGAGTTGAGCTCCGAAGACTATTCACCATGGTGCCTAGAGCGCGCACAGCATTGTTGTGGTTGTGCCTGATGGACATGATGTTGACGTGGGGCGGTACCTGGTGGTTTTGTTGAAGCAAGTGGCGGATAGGCCCGTTATCGATGGCCGTTGACTCTGCAATGGCATGATGATGTGGTAGAGGCCCATCACGTGCCCGTAAGGGCCAAGTCATGCCTTGGGTTCCCAAAGGAAGTAAAGCCAAGAATAGAAGGGCATCCTCACATGCAAGGGATACCAAAAATAGACGAGGAACCAAAAAAGGGGAGTGCCCACGCTCAAGAGGGGCCCGTTCTTCCATGTGGGGGTTCTCTTTTCCGAGGTCAGTGAGACGGGAGGACCAAGGGATTCTTGAGCCGAAGTGTGGCTATGGAGTTGGTGTGGAGCTGAAGGGCAACCAGATTTTTGTGTTCTACTTGCCGATGCTTATGCCGGTTAGGAGCTACAGCTGTATATAGTCGTCTTTGTTGAAAGAAATCCATCATTATTGTGCATCTGGTGTCGATTCCCCTTATCCCTTCTCTTCTTTATTGTGTGCATCTGGTTTCGGGCGTGTGTAGGTAGTTGTGTCCCCCCTGATGGTCTGTTGTGCACAGAGAGGTTGAGAGAGGTTGTGTGTGCGGTGAAGGGATTGAATCGAGCTATACAAGGTGATTGGGCTTTGTTGGTGGTGTCATATTGAGTGTGTGCAAATGGTGGTGTGCAAACGGTGGTTCGTCGGTGAGTTGTGTGAGTTTTGAAGGTGGACTCTAGTGGATTGGGGTGTGTAGTGATTTTCTTGGGCTATAGAGAGGCAGATTACTTGGGTTTTGGGTGTGTTTCCCTTCCCCCTATCCATCTTCAAGTTCCCCACGGAGGAGCATTGATGCTCCGATTTGAAGTTTAAAGTGGTGTTTGGAAGCCGACAAACGGTTAGCAGATGGTCAAAATATTTGGAGGTTGTGTTTAAAGGTAGGAGAGATGATGTAGTCAAGCTTTGGGCCCATAATTGGAGGTGTTGAAGACCTTGAAGATTGGTTGGCAAATTTTGAATTGTGGATGATATTGATGCATATGTTGAGACGGATGCGAAAAAGCTGCAAATGGTGTCGTTGCTGATGCGCATACAAGCAAAGGTTTGGTACAATGATTTGAAGGGTGATAAGTTGAAATTGGTACACCAAGAAGTAAGTAAGGATTTTTCTATTTTCCTTAAGGAATTTGAAGCTTTTTGGAAGTAGTTAGAATCCATGCATAAACAAGCGCCAAGGGATAATGCAAGCACAAAGAGTATCAACTCAACACTCGGATAAATAGATCTCAGCTAAGCATAAAACGCATAACTTTATATACAAGTGGTGAGCAAACATTGTGCTCAAATCACGTCCCACAAGTAGTGATGTTAATCTGACAATTGCATAAATCTATACTTGTAAGCATGTAGAACCTATAACCAATGACTATTTGTAAAATGTAAGCATTAGACTCACCATTAGAATGTTCGTCAATCAAAAACAATGTATACCATAGATCTACCTATAGCCACTATGAGCATACATAAATCTCACTCCTACGACAGAGGATACAAGAGCACTAAATCCACATCCAAGCTAACAAAATCTATAAAAGTGAGAGTAAATACTTGATCAGTGTTAAAATGGGAGTAAATCAACCACTACACCATCCTAGAATCAAATTGCAAATACATGCAACATATGGCAAGAATTTGGGAATAGAGTTTCTCTTATATTTTCAGTAAAATCTCAAATACAACTTAGTCATTCAAAGTGGCATGCCAAAAAATCATAGAAGTATAAATTAAGCCAACTAGGCACTCTGCTTAAACGAGAGACTCAGACTCTCATCCACAAATGTCATACAACGATCAAAAGTGATCAAATGCTCTCCAAACTCAATGAATAGAAGCAAGACATTGTTGTGAGTTCTCACAAAAAGTGCATAAACTTGTCCAAGACAAAACCATCTCAATCAAAAATCCACATGTGGCATACATACAACATAAGCATGGCATAAGCTCATTCCCATATGAGTAGCTCTTTGGAAACTCCACATCTCTGCTATCTGTATACCCGTGAATCCATCACCTACGAGCTATCAAGAGCTCGATTTGTATTAGCATATGCATACATAACATAAATTCCACACATAACGAATGTGTGTTGGAAACCTCTGTGAAAAACCACACAATCTAAAGCATAAAGCATCGACCGGAATGTTCGTCGGTTACAAAATGCACAACTTGTAATCTTGCACACTATCTCGTTGATCAAAAACCTCATCGGTCAAAAACCAGACACATGGATAAGAAACCACTTGTCCGCATATGACATACATTTCCTCCGACATTAGTGCCGGGGAAAAGTACAATCTAGCTCACAAAATCCCTGTGAAGGTCAAGTTGTACCTATCATGGTGGCCGTAGACATCCGAGAGTCGATGTCGCTTGTCAAAAAAAACGTACTTCCAGAAGATCATTGGATCCATGTGTGTCATGGTGTATCTGTGCACGAGAAGAAATCAAAACACTGGAAAAGAGCCTAGACCCACTCTCTCTCGCTCTCGCTATGTTGAGGAAGTGGCCAGATAGACTCGTTCCATCTACCTCTGTGTGTATCTATGCAAGAGAAGAAATCAAAACACTAGAGGAGAGACTAGACCCACTCTCTCTCGTTCTCGCTATGTCAAGGAAGTGACCAGATAGACGCCGTCTATCTACCTGTGTGTGTGTGTGTGTGTGTGTGTGTGTGTGTGTGTAGCTGTTTAAATCTTAAGTAATAAGACATAATTGAATTTTTACATTCAAAAGACAGCTGGCCAAGGAATAATGAACTGATATGTACAAAAAAAACTCAGTATCAGAATTATTTAGGTACAATGATTGTAGGGAAGAGGTCCTCTTTCAGTAAGGTTGGTAGTAAAAAAACATCCCCGTTCCTCAGTGGATATTTCATCACAATAATGTTGCTTGCCAAAGAAAAGAAAACCCTCCAAGATAAGATAGAGTCCTTACCTGCATCCATCCAACCAAGACAAAAATTCAATTAGCCTTGGATGTGTTTTACAGGTATCAATGGCCATGTCAGTTGTTATCCATGTCCATCTTATAGATTTTAATTACTTTAGCCAAGCTTAGGTTATTAGATTTTTTTAGCAGTCTTTACATATTCCTTCAAAAATCAATGGTACAATCTACCTTCTAATCTGTGTGGTGAAGTCCAAAAAGTTTAAGCCATAGCTTGGTAGCTATGCTTGAGTCCATAGTAGCAAACATATACTTACTAATCAATAGAGTATCAAAAAAAGACTCCATTTTTTCAAGTGGAACCTCATTTCGTGAGCCATATCTCGGTATTTATGCCATGTTTTGAGGGTACTAGCCATATATTTACCTTCAAACTTCCCATTTTTTCTCCATAGCTTGATAGCTATGCTTACACTAACAATAGCATCCATATACCAAAATCAGAAATAGAGTATCAAGTGGAACTTTATGTCATGAGCCAAAGGTCAGTTTTTTACGCCAAAGCTGAGAGTAATCTCCATATACTTACCTTCAAAACTTCAAGTTTTTAAGTTCTTAGTATTCAATACAATTCAGCAGTGTTCAGTCCTGTTTTTCTGCAAGATACTTTCAAGATTCCACCGTCATGGGTGCTAGATGGGTTAAAATAACCTTAACTCCTTCTCCCCATATGAAATCATGAGGGAAAGTATTATGAAGAAGTCCAAGAGTTTCCATATTGCATACAACAGAAAAGCCAAACGTATCCTTGTCGATGTCAGACAGAGTTTCATCACCAAAACAAACACAAGCTTTCAGAAAGTCCAAGGTTTCATTCACATTCCATGCGGGTACTAGCCTTAGCTATAGGCCAGAGCTAAAATGCATTAGCTATATATTTACCCCCCCTTTTTTTTAAGAAAACCCAAGTGATTCATCATACAAAAAATTGTAATGTCCGGTTACTGTTAGGCCCGCAAAAAGAAGAAGACCAGTGTCGGCTAAAACAGAGCCCCAAAAAAACCAGTGTTGGCTAAAACAGAGCCCAAAAAAAGCATGTATCGGCTAAAACAGAGCCCTTTCTTTTTTCTAAACATACCTTAGTTAGGTCGGTAAACGGCAAGACCTGCAACGGCTTAAGCCAAGCCAAGAAAACCAATGATGCACAGTTTTTTTTCTAAGACCAGTCGACATCAAATCTCCCCAATTTTTGCAATAGGTTCCATTAGGTGTGCTTTCAATCAGTCAGACGATGCCTTGCTACCATATTTAAGGGCTACAACAGTTTTTTGAAAAAAACCAGTCTACGCAGAGTACTTGCCCAAACAAATTCTTAAATTAAACCCCTAATGAATGTTATACAGTTCAACGCTATGCTATGAGAACTACTACAAGTAGTACCAACGTAATGTTTTAATATTTAAAGCAACGGATAACCAAAGCTCAAAGATTTTTTTTCTCAAAAAGAGGCCTAGAGAAAAACCTGAGTATTTTGCGCAGTGAGCTCCATAGCTCGGACAGTGAAGCAAACGGTATATTGCCTTTAGTCAGAACAACAAAAATACGAACAAGCTAAGTGAGGGGCAAAGTGCACCCTCACCTTTTTTATAGAGGTTGAGCTGCATTTTCCTGAGCGTGATCGATGAGAGAGGCAAGCCTCCCTGCTGTGTAGCGTCTTCAAGTGATGCACAGAAAGCCTTGCAAGGGGAGATCCATCCCCAGGATGCGCAGGCCGCCTACTATTTGCAATGAGAGCCCGACCTTTTTACTCACGCCCAATTCTAGGAGAGAATTATTATGCAAGGGCATAGTCCCATAGGCCATAAGTCGCATGTAATTAGTCAGTATCCCATGAGTGCTTCAGAGGGGGGGGGGGGAGGGAGGTTTTATTTAGGAGGAGGGAAAAACTAAAGCATTAAAAGTACCACAGTGTGTGTGTGTAGCTATTTTATCATAAATAATAAGACATAATTTGAACTTTTACATTCAAAAGACAGCTGGCTTCAGAGAAAGAGAAATGATAAGTACAAAAACAACTCAGGGTTAGAATTATCTTTGTACAATGTTTGTATGAATGAAGCCTCATTCCAGTATATAGATAGAAGTACTTCCCTTGCAATAGGTGTATGTATAATCCTGTATTGGACAATTGCTAAAAGCCAAAAAAAACCTTCCAAGATAAGATAGAGTCCTTACCAGCATCCATCCAAACAAGACAACATTTATATTATCCTTGGATGTGTTTTACAGGTATCAATGGACTATACCAGTTGTTATCCATGTCCATCTTTTAACATTTTTTAAAAACATTTGAGCTTAGTCCAAAGTACTTATGTTCTTTTATATATAAGGTTCAAAAAATAAAAATTTAGTATTTTAGTCTTAGCGTAGAGTGCCATACCCCCTACTACTTCAAATGGTAAGTTACCCATCACAAAACAACTTTGAGTAAATTAATGGAGCTCCATCTGTGAAGAAGTTTAAAACTTGCTATAAACGAGTATAGACCCATTGTAGAATAAATTCGGAACTGATATAGTTTACAACGTAATCCGATCCTTCCTATTTACTATAAGTCACAAACTCCCATCAAATGGTGAATGTAAATAGAGTTTTGCATTATCCCGTCTTATCAAAAACAGGTGCTAATATGCAGTGTAACTGGGAAAAATCCCATAGGGTCGCCCAAAACAGCGTGTTTTAGCAGGCAATGTACGGCAAAATAGGATTCCAAAGTACACCCAACCATAGGTGTTTCATACCAGTTTAAAAAAGAGACAGTTTTTTTCATGTCAACCAATTACAGCGACAGTACCAATCATAGAAGCCAATAGTCATCCAGGGAATACCCCCATCCCAAAGCATCTTACTGTAATGATAGCGACACATCCATATGCAAGAAAAAACCCCTCTGGGTTGTACCCAAAGCTGTAATGCGAGATACTTACCTTCACAATGGGCAGAGCTTTTTACCAAACCAGTGAGCCATTTATCACAAAGTTAACCGAATAGCTTAAAGTGTAAAGCGGTATCAATTACCATCCAATCATTTAAGTACAACCTTTCCAGAACAATTCTGTTAAGTGCATCCTTACCTTAGGCTAATATGCGTTTATCTGTAAAGAACCGAAACCCAGCTGAGGGGTTTAGCCAAAAAAAACCTTTAGTTAGTGCCATTTAGAGTAAAGCAGCCATAAAGTGGTTTTTATCAAAAAACACAGCAGGTTATGCCCCCATATATTAAGCTGTTTCCAAGCATTGTCATGTGACTGAAACCAGTAATCACCGGGTTAGACCCTTCCTTTTTTTAAAATTATACCGTACAGTCTGCAGAAAAATATATATTGCATGGTCCAGCCATGTGGTAGTACCCCATTATCACAAGCAAATAAACAGTTTTCTCAGCGCAGCCAGAATGTCAGTAAGTTAAGCCCAAAGAATCAATCATTAACCATATGATGCTATGCATAGCCATTAAAAATCGGGGCTATAGCAATTAACAATACTCCTTAGTGGTGTTACCAAAGCAATGCCATCCCACACCATGGTTTTTACCGATTAACCAACTCATAGCATGCTCTGTCAAGCCAAGTCAATCCACCCATACACAGAGCAATACCATAATAATAATCTCAAAGAAATGATTGTAACAAAACCAGTGAGGCCAAACATGGTAACCAACCTATGTTGTAGCTGTTGCAAGCTCCATTATAGATGCAGTAGAAAAAAATATAAACAGTTCTCACACTTTACGCAAGAAAAACTCACAGAAGGATAAGTGAGGGGCAAATTGTGCCCTCACCTCTTAAATAAAGAAGGAGGAAGGACGCCATCCTTGAATATGTGTAGCATTTAGGTAGTATTGAGTGGAGCGAGCCCCTCCTGCAGGTCTGATCAAGCATGGCCGATTGTCATGCAGTTTTGTTATGGAAAATACCACCATAGCGCCTTCACGGTAGGTTTTAGAGAGGGCAATAAACCACTTAATTTGCAAGCTAAGGGTTTTTTTAAAAAACCTATTATACTTATAAGGGAGATATCCCACGGTGCATACCTATAAGGTAAATTAGGAAGCTAGTTTAACACAATTGTTATTTGTGCTACATAATCACAAAGGTAAGTACCACAGCGTGTGTGTGTGTGTGTGTGTGTGTGTGTGTGTGTGTGTGTGTGTGTGGTGTTGCATACATGCTCTCTGTTGCACTATAGAGAGAAAAACTCACTAGCATTTTGTACTCATCGCTGAAATTTTCAACATTGTCCTACCTTCAGTTTTCACAAACTCCAACGCTCCCACTCTCCAATTTTTTTCATCAACACTCTGGTGTTTTTTTGTTGCCTCATAGCGCTACTGCAAAGAAAGAGTCTCTAGTGCTGCTCTTTTTTATGAGGTTCAACACTTCTCATTAAAGAAAATCTCTACAATGCCTTTTGTTTAATGCTCCCAATACCTTTACTGAGGTGTCAATTTACTATAGATCTGTGATTGTGGATTTCCTCCTCCTCCTTTTGATTCTATTGCTTTGTGCTAAGGTATTGAACCTTAGCTTCTCTCAAAGCTTTTGCACGTACGTCAAGAGAAGGTCAAGAAATCAAAGCTTTGATACCACTTGTGAGTGTGCAATGTGTGCGTATATGGTAATTAACCCAAGTATTATCAGAGATCCTAAAAGTGATCTATTTGTACTTTCTACCTCTGTGTTTGGTATTGTTTGTTACATGATTAGTGCATCTTGATCACTCTCATCATCATACGGCATGTTATTGTATATGTTTTCATAAATTTCAGTAGATAACCTGAATCTATTTTTCCATCAAGGGATAGGCTCCATGGGAAACCGTATTGCTCTTACAAGGTGTGAGTAGATCATAACTAGAGGTGTATGATTTAGAAGGCTGTATGTATCAAAAATGCCTTCAACTGGCCATAGTACAAGCCTTCAACTACTTTCCCCCCTCTAACAATTTTGTTGTGCCATGCATCCTTTTGTGCCTTCACTGTCTCGTTCCTCTTTTTGGTGCATTTAATCAAATAGAAATCATGTCCTTTCTCTGCTACCTTGGCTGCAAAGTTGTCACCAATTGACATCAATTGAAACAAACACTCAGGGTTCCCTTCATACATGGGGAGGTTAGAGACATTATGCATTGGCAAATTGAAATCAGAACTATTATTTTATTTGGCATCATCGTCTTCATCGCTGCAAGGATCGTCTGATTCCAATAATGGTTGGACTATCAAATATTTCCATTCTTCTACATGTTGTCTATTCTTCTCTCTTGTTTTTTCCATTCCCACACTTAGCTTTATTAGTTGGGCACCCTTGGCCTTTTAGATGACCTCAAACGGACCCCGAACAGGACAAAAACATCTTCTCCATTGCCCACAGATACATGAATCACAAAAACATGAGAGTGTACGATATCGTAGAGCGCATGGACTATCCTGTGAATATCCATCAATGCAATGAAATGATCATGAACCTATAATACACTGACAATCCCATTGGACATTGCGTCGCACATCATCCTTGAAACTAGCCAAAAAACTCTTTGTGTACTTGATTTATGCTGAAATGTTTCATTTAGATAGTTGACTACATCGGCTGCAGACTTCATAGGCCAGCCATCTGGTTTCAACTCCTCATGAGTGAGGGTTCTCTTTATGATTACCTCTGCTCCATCGTGCTCACCTTTTCCATGTCCTGATGCTGAAAAGTTATGCATCATCTGCAGACCTGTCAACCAATAATGCCTAGCCACAAAGTAGAAAGGTCTTCATGCTTTAAACTGAGACACTGCACCATCTGACAACACCCAATGACGTCGTAAAGAATGGCCTTTCTGTTTCAACCACTTGTCATGAAGAAGAAAACAATGTTGTACAAACAAAGTGTCATGTATTATATCATCAGATATGTAAAAATGGAGTGTTTTTTCAACACCACCTCCTGAGTTTCTCACATAAGTAATGTGAATAAGTATTGTAACCTGATTAGACCACTAGTGCATGGACTTTATCTCATTTTCTATTTTAAATCGATAATTCTTGGCAAATTCGATGATCGAAACAACAACATCTGATGGAAACTTGAGTAAGCACTCTTTAAATTGTTGTGCCTGCCACCAAAAAAATGTAGTTATGCTTGATGAAGCTCTTAAGATGAGATGAGAATGGGTCAATAAAAGTAGAGCATCTTATTTGTTGCACTACCAAGTCCTTTCTTTTCTTCTCAGACCCACCTGCATCAACTTGCCCAGTTGAAACATTTGTGAAGATCTTCACAGTGACCTCCCCACTATCCACTGAAATTTCATCAGGACACAATGTCAACCTGTTTATTCCAAATCTAGAGCAAATCCAAACGAGCATTTTTTTGCATAGTATTCTGCATCATGAGCCTTTGGACATAAAAGTGATTCCCACATATCACTGATTCTATGAGACACTAATTGGTTTGCAGTACACTTACCTGAATCATCACTACAGCAAACGGAACATGTGCAGGCATGATCCTTTCCATAATGCTCAAACTTGTTTTGTCGCATCTGATTAAATGCCTCTTTAAAATATATCATTTGGACATGATATACACAGCAACACGTATATCGCTTCTTCATTTTTTGGACAAAGTAAGGCTTTAAAGCCTCAAAACATCTAAGAGAAATTTCCACTTCTGGATTGGCCCTCTTGAATCTTTGGTACAACTCAACCTGTGACATTAAAACAAAACAAATTATGAGAGTAAAATATTAGCCATTTTGTACAGTACCATTTGGTACAGAATAGTACCTGTATAGTACCAATTTTTGGTACTGTATAGTACCAATTTTTGTATATTTGGTAGAGTACATTAGCAATTGGATTTTGTGCAGTACCAGATTTGGTATAGTAAGACATTAGCTATTTAGTAATTTACCATTTGGTGCAGTAGAGTACCAATTTGGTATTGTTCAATACCAAGTTTGAAACTAGTTTGGAAATTTCTTAAAGAGTACCTTAAATGGTGGTACCAGGTGGATGCCATAAATTACCAATTTGGTGGTGTATAGTACCAATTTTGGTACTGTAAGACTTTATCAATGAAATATATTTTTGTTTTGTACTAGGAAATGTACTATAGAGTACCTTGAGTAATGCTATAGGGTGGATGGGGATATTATGTAGTACATAACATGGAATTATATGGTACTCTTTAGTACATTTTAGGGTGCTCCATATAACATGACACTATATGGTAGATAAATGTACTTTGGCCTACATCACAAGGTTCTATAGAGTACTCAAATCAGATTGAATGTACTATGGTGTACCTTATATGGTAGTATAGGGTAGATGAAGGACCTATGAACATTATTATAGGGTACTCCAATCACATGAAAAGTGCTATTGAGTACCTAATGTGGAAGCATACGGCATTTTAAGGTATAACAATGGAGTACCTTCATATTAATAAAGCTACTATTATACCTTAGGTTGCTACATGTACCAAATGATATACCTTCAGCAAGTTACTAGAGGTATTGTATGAGGTAAAACAAATGGAATACCTTCAAGTACTATAAGTAGAGTACATTACACCTGAGAAAATAGAGAGGCACAAAAGACATTAGCAACGGTTTAAATTTACCTGAGACTCATCGAGAAGATGCATTGGATGTTTGATAACACTTTTTCTTCCAATCCTCTTCCGACATATATCCTTTTTGTTGGGTGAAACTAGAGTCTCTGAGCTCCAAACGACATAAACTAGATCTCTTACTTCACCTGTGACAATGTTACCTTGAGGCAATTATCTTTGACATGCACTCAATGGCAAAACTTCCTCATCATCTTTAATCTCAAGACGATAATTGGCTGCAGCAATGTTTCTCCGATGAACACTCAAAATACCTGCTATCCTTGTATGGTTCATTTGTGTTGTGCCATCGATATTATTCATTACCATCATCAAAGAAGAGCTCATCTGTTGAGCGGGGCACCTTGAGCTGGCTGAGGGTGTTACGGATGCTAGATAGAAGAGTGCTTTCAAAATTAGCTATTGATGTTTGCAGATCCTTAAAAGTAGGATGGAGCAAGTGTTGATGGAATAACTCTGTCTGGATACTTCTTGTAAGCCCTAGTGTCTGTGTGCGCCAAAACTTTGCCTTAGTTGAACAAATCTACTTTCTTGATTTGGCTTCATCCATTAAAGATGGATCTTGCAACCTGCTGCTTTCTTTTTCTTTCCTTCTCTATTCTCATTTCTTAGCAGCCCAATACTCATGCATAGAAGCGGTGTCCATGCTATGAACACTTGCATTCAGCTCCATAGTCCAATCCCTGTTTAGGCAGCCTTGCACAGTAGTCCAATCCCTATTTGGACAACCTTTCTCATTCACCATGCCAGGAGAAGTATTTGTGAATTCCATGCCTTGAGGATTATCCATGTTTACGTAGCCATATTCTCATGCTAGGATAACCATTTGTATTCTCTGGTCAATTTGTGAATTCCATGCTGGCAAGAGTGTGGGTAGTGTAGCGAGTTAAAGAGCTACAACTACATAATCGGCTATGTTGTGGACGAGGAAGAAAGATAGGAAGAGAGAGAGAGACAGAGAGAGAGAGACTCGTCTATAATCATTACATAGATCTATATATGCTGATACAAACCAAATGTTTTTTTTACATAAAAGAATTCCCCAAACAAAAAGATAAAAATGAATTTCCCAATAAAGTGGATAAAAAAGACTTCCCCAAAAAATGCTAATTTTCTACCCAAGAAAAAGTAGTGCCCTTGACAGTGCATATTGTACCACCAAACCATGCTTTCAGCCATCTACACAATACACTATATAGCTACACATTAAGTACTTCCCATAGTAATAAATAGTAATAAAGTGTCCTACTTATTTGTAATATTATGTAGCTATTTAACTCTATGTGCTATGTAGTGTTATCTAGTAAACTATGAGATACTATATACTTATATGGTGGAATATAGTTTTATGTGCTATAGAGTGGTAGATGGTAGTATATAGTTCTTTACACTACAATGTTGTATGCACTATATAACTCCATACTGTCATATAACTCTATACTTTGTAATTTTTCATGAATTACATGGGCATTGGTAATTTTACCTTTCATATTCGTCACTTGTGGGACTTTTATTCTTTCTTCAACCTTGCCACTCATATGGACTCTCCCATTCTGCCATCATAAACTAATGAATATTCTCTAATCTTTCCCGATGGGGGGCAATCTCTACAATCAAGCTTGAAGCATCTAAGTCCTCAAAAGCATAAGAGCAATTGCAATTGCAATTCCTGGTGCCATCATGAGAAGGTTCCTAGAGGCTTGTTGTGCACACAAGGATTTAAAAACAAAGGACTAAGGCTTCCACCTTGCCAAAATTCCCAATGGTTGGTGTTGGATACAATGAGAACTTCCGATTGCTTCATACCTCGTAGCACGAATCAAAACATCAAAAATTCCAACCTTGTTTTTGGTTTCTTCATCATTGCCAACTTTGGAACTTGCATCTACCCAAGATATTTAGCAATTATTGCAGCCCAGCAGAAGGTGAAGCCTCCCGTAGACATTTTGAAATAAAATGTAAAGGAAGTCACTATGGCCCTTTAATGAAGGGACCCATTTAGTAAACAAGCTGGCTCTCCGCCTCTGCAAACCATGGCACTCCCTTCCAATGAGAGACAGAGAGAGAGAGACCAGCTATTCTTTCCACCCACATGGCTCGACTCGAGAAAATCATGCCCTTTCTACACTCGCCCGAAAAGCCTCCATATCAACACTCCCATTTGATGCATACTCCCGTTCTCGCGAGAGGGAGTGCCAATAAAGGCACAAAAGAACTTGGTATGTCTTTCTTCCTCTTGTTTAACATGTGTGCCCTTTTTACAACAGGCTCAAAAAACTCAAAACTCTCTCTCTCTCTCTTTTCTCTCTCTCTCTCTCTCTCTCTCTCTCTCTCTCTCTCTCTCTGGGAAATGCCAAAAAAGGCACAAAAAGCCTTGGGCACCTTTCTTCCTCCTCTTGTTTAAAAACACCAAAACGTATTTCAAACGGTATATGCCACATTATTTTCAAAGGAGTTCACTGTCTAAAATTGTGACTGTTTCAGGGGCTAACTTCGGCCTTTTCTTCATGTTGTGATGAATCCCAAGGGGTAGCTCATGTCTATATGCAAAAAGAGCTTCACCTCCATCCCAATAGCTCCAATATTCCTTTGCGCCAACGTCCAAATTCCATTATTATGTAAAACCTTGCCCCATACAAGAGCTTGAAACACCAACAGTTTCATGAAAGCCTGTGTTTGCAACATGAGGTTCTACTAAGAGAAAACTTGGAAATAAGGTAAGTGGAAGAGCTATTAGATAATAAGATGTAATACAACTTTGTTGCAGAGTAGCATACAGACACAACAGCAATTGTCGAAACCCTGGTTTGCTAATCGTCGGTAACTGACAAGAAAATCCTGGTTTAGTTTTTTATGTTGTGAGAAGAATAGTATCAACATAAAAACAAACAGCAACTCAAAAAAGTTAGTGGCCTCGCTATGTCATAATGTTACTTGGCACAAATTCTGACTAAAGACAATACCAATATCATCCTCAGTTGCTCAATGTCAAGGTGAGAATCCTACCAAAACTTTGACTTTGAATGCCCACAAGTCCTAACCCCAGTTTCAACTCACAAGTTTAATATTTTTGGGTACTTTGGGGTCCTTTTGGTACTTTCTGTAGGAACATCATATGTATATCTGTGTGCTACGAATTGTGATGTATATATTAGGTCTTTAAGTACCATGTTTTGACTTGAGGTACTTTACTTTTGGTACTTCAATATTTCTGGGAACTTTGGAGACCTCATTTTGTACTTTTTGGTACTTTATATTTTTACTTTTGTGCTTTGGGTACTTCACATCTGGTAGTTTTATTGTTTGGAACTTTTCATACTGATTATTTGGTACTATTTACTATTTGGTATTTAACATTTGGTACTATTTATTGTGTACTAGATTGTTGTGCTTTGGTAGGAGCATGATATACTTAACAAGTACTTTAAGGTATTGTCTGCTAGTTTTGCTACTTACCATATTGGTTACTGTTTTCTATTTGGTACTACTTAGTGCTTATTAGATTATTGTCCTTTGGTACAAGTTGGTCCTTTAGGTACTCTGAACATTGGTACAGTTTACATTTGGTATTGTCTGCTATTTAGTACTAGTAATTGTCATGACATTTACATTTGCTGTTGTTTACTTTTCTCTAGGACACTACTTTGGTAATATTCACTGTCATGACATTTCCATATGTGACATGCAGAGGAAATGTGGTGTCCTCGAAACTGAGTGTGAAGAGGCTCAGATCCAGAGTGAATTTGTCAGAATGATAATTGCAAAATTCAACTAAGGAAGAACATTCATATTATTTCCAAGGCCCAGATCAAGGATGAAGACAAGACAATCTATGCTTTAGGATCTTCTGTTGCTTGTGGGGAGTGCTTGGACTCCATCCATGTGGTTGGTTCTTTCATGCTGGCTGTAGGCACCAATACCACCCTCTCTATTTCGTTGCCATCTAATGAAAAAAGACATTTGTGCGAAAGGTGGATGCAAGGAGCGCATCTCCGAAGTGGCCAAGACCTGGGCTCACAACAAGGGACGTGTTCAGAAAAGTAAGCAACCGTCTTCGTTCTTGTTTTGAACAAAATTTTGGTTTTTCTTATCGTAAAATGTTTGTTTGTTGGTGAACTATGTAGAATACGAGGTCAAAGAGGAGTATACGGACAACCATGTTGCAGACAAGCACTCCAAGGTTGGACATATGTTTGATAAGGAAATGGCAGATGGTGGTAAGTTCTATGATGTGGATATGCACGAGGTTGCTACACGCACATTTTAAGGCATGTCAAATGAAGTGCAATCAGACAAGTTAGATGAAGACAAGGACACCACCACAGGGGCCCATGAGGGAGTAAATGACCGCAAGGAAGAGCCGGGCCATGACGTGCTACCAAATCAAAGGTGGTGTGCTTGGTGGTGCTTTGGTCGATGTATAGCAGCCAAACAAGGCTTTTTGGTGGGTTGGGGGGGGGGGGGGGTGGCACATGGTAGAGGACAAGGGAGAGGTATAGTATGTGATTGAAGGATTCCTTCAAATCTTTCAATTCATGGATTTTATTTTAGACGAGTGACTAGGATGATTAGGATTGCTATCTAGAAAAAATATAGAGTTTGTAGTTACCATGTCAAAGTAACTATTTAAAGCCTTGAGTAATGTAGCCAAAAAAAATCTTAGATTAAGAAGTATACTTTAGCTATTTCGAACTAGAAAAATTGAAGCTTTCTACTAGTTTCAGCCGTTTGCTTGTCAGTTTGCCACATAATACACACTTTGTTCCTAGTTGGGCAATCAATGGTTGGGGCAAAGAGTACTTTGCCTAAGGAGGCTGCTAAATCTCCCATATAGGGCCATAAGAAGGCAAGCAACTCCACAAAATCTATGAAGATGATACATTTAAACAACATCTCCTCTTTGCAAGGAAGCTGCCGGGTGTTTGTATACAGAGGATGTTTCCGAATGTAGTTACATATGTTTGTAACTTGCAAGGATGTTGCAACACTAGGGTTTTGGGCATAGACCAAGAGAAGGCCTTTCCCCAACCTATGCTTACATCTCGAAGGCGTGTGGCCTTAGGGGCTTTCGGAAGAAGATTTCATACTTGGTGGTACATATTGGAGATCCCAATGCCCACCCTGTGTGAATTGACCCCTACCAAGCTACCGTTTACATCGAGCGGAGCCACTTGGAAATGCCACCATCACTGATCAATGCGGCTCATGTGCATGCATGCAACACCCAACACAATGCCCATGAAATGGAAAGGGGGAACGAGCCATAACTCCTCTCACTTCCCTTTCTCAATGAAGACCATCTCCCCGTATAAGTACCCTAACACCTCATCCCCAACACTCGTACGTGGGATTTTTTCCACCATGTGCCACTTCCATGAGAGATCCCCCCCATGGGTTATTGGAATCCGTAAAATTTTCAAAAGAAAACCATTTTTTTGTAGTACTTTGAACCACAATAACTTTCAGCTTTAGAGTCAGATGGACCTCTTGTAAAGCCGTAGTGAAACTCTACTTTGTCGACTTTCCATTTTTAGAACCCCATTGCAATTGCAAGTTGAAAACCAAAAGGCATTTAACAGAGGTTCCCAAAATGGGATAAATTCACTTGCTTGCAACCTCATTGCTAGATTGCTAACTGCCAACTTCCCGTCACAATATCTTGGTGTTTGTAGCCTTGATTGATGAGTTGTCACTTTTGACTAGCTTCAAATACCTTATACACCCTCTGTAAACACTGAAGACTTGAGAAAACATACAATGGCACATATACCAAGGTAGTCAAAATGGTGTAGAAGCGGTCCTTGACAAAACTTCAATTGCTCCTATGTTTACCATCCCGGTTCGGATTGTAGATGTGAAAAGATCGACATGATCCATAAATCAAACACTTTAGTCCTATTGATTCACATATGCCCTGATCATCATCCGTGCAATCCTGTGAGGATCTACAAAGCAGTTTCCCCTTTAATGCAAGATCATACACCTTGTAGATTGATGAGCCATCTAGGAACCAACCTAGAGAACATCTTGAAGACCACCTTTTGCTACATAATCAATGCATTATGAACATCTTGAGTAGCCCTCTTGATTAGCCCCAAATAGAGCTTCCTGGCCTAAAAACCAATAAAGACATGCATCCCTGGATAGCCCTAGTTGTACTTGATCTTCGTACTTGCTTTTTCACCTTGGCACATGCACTGGTAGATGCACATGGCCTTGCGTGCTCCTTATTTTAGCTACACCAATGATGCTATATAATCATGTGAGTCCATGTGAAGGGTGGACCACCACAAGCCTAGTGCAAGAATGGTGCACCTTCTAGGCTTCTAGTGATCCTGATAAATAAATAGCATGCTCTTTCTCCCTCTAGGCACTTTTTAGAACTTATAGATACGAAGTTTCAAGGGCACATATCTCGAAGTTTGCAACCAAACAATTGCAGCATAATTATTCTCTAAGAATGTGGTATTTCCTCGAGTCTATGATTGTGCTTTTGGAATTCAATTGATTCACATTAACCATGTTATCCTCGAGATAATGGTAGATACGATCTAAATACGTATCCCCAAAAAGTTTGTGTACAAGATATATTAAGACGAAGGGTAGACTAGGTAAGCAAACCACACAATGGAAGTGTGGATTTGGAAGGGCCAAGGAGGGGTCCCAACAACGAAAAAAAGAGGCAACCCCCGTCCCCTCCCAAAAAGGAAAAAAAAAAGAGGCCTATTGGGCTACTACCATAGGAGCATGATCAAATTATAAAGATGGTCACCCCAAGGGGCCATGTGTTGAAGTTTCACTTTTTCTCCCCTAGATTCTTTCCAGCACGCTAGAGCTCAGTGCTTCTTGATGCTTCAATATGGCACGGATCTCTAAACCTACCTTCTCTATTAGCATAATCAACACATTGTTGGAAAGCTTCTCTATCCTTGTCACCTGAGAGCAATTGTTTGCATACCGTTTTCAAAGTCTCCCATGACCTCTCTGTTAGAGCCTTGACTATGTAGTTGAAATTTTGGAACCAAAATAAATGCCGCTCCATGCAAACGTGTACGCATTTGGGCCCAACATCTTTTTGCAGCCCCTGTTACTTGTGCCTTTTCTCTAGTAAATTGGTTAAACTATTTTGTTTGTCTACTAGCTTACGACATCAACCAACATCTTTTTGTAGCCCCTACTGTTTGAACGCATTTACCTGGAAAGTAATTAGCGGTAGCAGGTAGGGTTTAGGGTTATAAAAGGAGGCCGTGCGGCCATTTTCATTTTGTGGCATAAAACTTGAGCAGTTTGTTGCAATATTGCCCATCGGTGCTTCCTACTCACATTGTCATCGTCAAGGTTGTTGTGCGCCTCCAATATCCCTTCACCATGTCCAACCTTAGGCAGACACTTGCAGGTATACGCAAAAGGTCAGCAGATCAAGAGGATCTCTTGCAATGTCATGAGCAACCGAGTATATCATTATCACCAACAGCTTATTATAATGAGAAGCAATGATTGACTAGGGGACAGCCCAAGATCAGGAGCCGCATCCTCAAAGACAATGCCTTCCTCGTGAAAGATGAAGGCTCTGTGCCTGTGCAGCAAGTTGATGCTGCGTCAGCTAGGGATTTTCATATTAATGAAGGTGCCCCGGGCTCTATATAAATTTTTTGGTGTCAATAGGCCTTAGGAGCTCCACATAAGGCTTGTCAATACAACATACCTTCTCTATATTATGCCAAAAAATCAACCATTGGATAAGATGCATAAAAGTTTGGGTAGCACCTTGATAAATTGGATACTTTTAGATCTCTTTCTAGGGCTGTATGTAGGAATTATATAGTTTACATTTTTATACAATCTCAATATACCTCAGAGTTGTGGAAGCAAGATAGTGTTGGCAGTGTCCTGTCCAACACCCAAATCGGCGATAATGCATCTGAGCCATACAGAGTCAACCGTAGTTGTCAAGACTGCCCTATACTCAGCCTCACAACTAGAAGTGGCCACAGTAAATTTCTTCTTTCTCAACCATGATGTACGTGAACTGCCAAGCATGAAATAAAAACCACTTGTGAACACCTGCGTGTCAAAACAACCAGCCCAATTTGAGTTCGAAAAATCATGTAAGTCTGGCATAAGTCTGGCATACAAGACCTG
Source organism: Adiantum capillus-veneris (assembly GCF_014529385.1). Taxonomy (NCBI): domain Eukaryota; kingdom Viridiplantae; phylum Streptophyta; class Polypodiopsida; order Polypodiales; family Pteridaceae; genus Adiantum; species Adiantum capillus-veneris. The sequence goes on from NW_028221389.1 coordinate 266,407, forward strand.
GGCTCACAACAAGGGACGTGTTCAGAAAAGTAAGCAACCGTCTTCGTTCTTGTTTTGAACAAAATTTTGGTTTTTCTTATCGTAAAATGTTTGTTTGTTGGTGAACTATGTAGAATACGAGGTCAAAGAGGAGTATACGGACAACCATGTTGCAGACAAGCACTCCAAGGTTGGACATATGTTTGATAAGGAAATGGCAGATGGTGGTAAGTTCTATGATGTGGATATGCACGAGGTTGCTACACGCACATTTTAAGGCATGTCAAATGAAGTGCAATCAGACAAGTTAGATGAAGACAAGGACACCACCACAGGGGCCCATGAGGGAGTAAATGATCGCAAGGAAGAGCCGGGCCATGACGTGCTACCAAATCAAAGGTGGTGTGCTTGGTGGTGCTTTGGTCGATGTATAGCAGCCAAACAAGGCTTTTTGGTGGGTTGGGGGGGGGGGGGGGGGTGGCACATGGTAGAGGACAAGGGAGAGGTATAGTATGTGATTGAAGGATTCCTTCAAATCTTTCAATTCATGGATTTTATTTTAGACGAGTGACTAGGATGATTAGGATTGCTATCTAGAAAAAATATAGAGTTTGTAGTTACCATGTCAAAGTAACTATTTAAAGCCTTGAGTAATGTAGCCAAAAAAAATCTTAGATTAAGAAGTATACTTTAGCTATTTCGAACTAGAAAAATTGAAGCTTTCTACTAGTTTCAGCCGTTTGCTTGTCAGTTTGCCACATAATACACACTTTGTTCCTAGTTGGGCAATCAATGGTTGGGGCAAAGAGTACTTTGCCTAAGGAGGCTGCTAAATCTCCCATATAGGGCCATAAGAAGGCAAGAAACTCCACAAAATCTATGAAGATGATACATTTAAACAACATCTCCTCTTTGCAAGGAAGCTGCCGGGTGTTTGTATACAGAGGATGTTTCTGAATGTAGTTACATATGTTTGTAACTTGCAAGGATGTTGCAACACTAGGGTTTTGGGCATAGACCAAGAGAAGGCCTTTCCCCAACCTATGCTTACATCTCGAAGGCGTGTGGCCTTAGGGGCTTTCGGAAGAAGATTTCATACTTGGTGGTACATATTGGAGATCCCAATGCCCACCCTGTGTGAATTGACCCCTACCAAGCTACCGTTACATCGAGCGGAGCCACTTGGAAATGCCACCATCACTGATCATGTGCATGCATGCAACATGCCCATGAAATGGGACCATAACTCCTCTCTCTTCCCTTTCTCAATGAAGACCATGTACCCTAACACCTCATCCCCAACACTGTACGTGGGATTTTTTCCACCCCACATGGGTTATTGGAATCCGTAAAATTTTCAAAAGAAAACCATTTTTTTGTAGTACTTTGAACCACAATAACTTTCAGCTTTAGAGTCAGATGGACCTCTTGTAAAGCCGTAGTGAAACTCTACTTTGTTGACTTTCCATTTTTAGAACCCCATTGCAATTGCAAGTTGAAAACCAAAAGGCATTTAACAGAAGTTCCCAAAATGGGATAAATTCACTTGCTTGCAACCTCATTGCTAGATTGCTAACTGCCAACTTCCCGTCACAATATCTTGGTGCTTGTAGCCTTGATTGATGAGTTGTCACTTTTGACTAGCTTCAAATAACTTATACACCCTCTGTAAACACTGAAGACTTGAGAAAACATACAATGGCACATATACCAAGGTAGTCAAAATCGTGTAGAAGCGGTCCTTGACAAAACTTCAATTGCTCCTATGTTTACCGTCCCGGTTCGGATTGTAGATGTGAAAAGATCGACATGATCCATAAATCAAACACTTTAGTCCTATTGATTCACATATGCCCTGATCATCATCCGTGCAATCCTGTAAGGATCTACAAAGCAGTTTCCCCTTTAATGCAAGATCATACACCTTGTAGATTGATGAGCCATCTAGGAACCAACCTAGAGAACATCTTGAAGACCACATTTTGCTACATAATCAATGCATTATGAACATCTTGAGTAGCCCTCTTGATTAGCCCCAAATAGAGCTTCCTGGCCTAAAAACCAATAAAGACATGCATCCCTGGATAGCCCTAGTTGTACCTGATCTTCGTACTTGCTTTTTCACCTTGGCACATGCATTGGTAGATGCACATGGCCTTGCGTGCTCCTTATTTTAGCTACACCAATGATGCTATATAATCATGTGAGTCCATGTGAAGGGTGGACCACCACAAGCCTAGTGCAAGAATGGTGCACCTTCTAGGATTCTAGTGATCCTGATAAATAAATAGCATGCTCTTTCTCCCTCTAGGCACTTTTTAGAACTTATAGATACGAAGTTTCAAGGGCACATATCTCGAAGTTTGCAACCAAACAATTGCAGCATAATTATTCTCTAAGAATGTGGTATTTCCTCGACTCTATGATTGTGCTTTTGGATTTCAATTGATTCACATTAACCATGTTATCCTCGAGATAATGGTAGATACGCTCTAAATACGTATCCCATATAATTTTGGCAATCCCATAGGGTGATATGATACAATGTTGAGTGTTTGCAAAATTTGTTGTATTTTCAATGGGTGCAAGCATGGACAAAGTCTATCACATCTTGTCTCATGTGGGCCACCATAGACCTTGGAATTAAAGCACCCTAGTCATGGGTTTGGGGCTAGGTGTTGCCCACATGGAAACCTATGGGAATGGTGCACAAGGAGAGAATACTTGTTGGGGCATGACACTCTTTTAAGGATCAATTCATCATCCTTCTAATACAAATGGCCTGCTATTAGCTGGTAAGCATAGCGCTCTCTTAAGAATCATGGTGCATGTTTATTGAAACTGGGAGGTATAGTAGTAGTGGTGAGGAGCATCACAATGTTCTTGGTCCATTCTGGAACCCATTCAATGGAAAAGAGTAAAGAACGGGGAAGGTCATCATTCACCCGGATGGGATCCTGCCCTGAGGTTAATTTAGAAAAGTGGTCTACGTGTTGGTGCTTTCCTCTTCTTGACCGCCACCTCAAGATTGAATTCTAGCAAAATTATAAACCAACACACTATCCTACCCATGTTGCATTGTTTGTGCTTGATGGTTGATGAGCAAGAAAAAATAATTTGCAAGCAAATGGCGTTAAAACTTCTCTACCTACATTGATAGCCCCTCGCGTTCCATGGTCGTGTGATTTTTCTCAGCGAGGTTCAATTTTTGGCTAGCATATGCAATAGAAAGAAACTAGATTTCCGTCAACAAGCTGGGCCAAGATGTAGCCAGTGGCATAGTCACTGACATCAATATGTGTATGAAAGATGTTACCCCACTCCATTGAGGTGCTTTCAGAATAGGAGTGTCACCAATGCAGATTTGAGCTTCTCAAAAGCCACGTTGCAACTAGTAATTGATATAAGGGCCGATCTATCTTAGGACACATGTAGAAAAGTCCTCGGGAGTACTTATGATGGCGAATGAAAACTTGTACAACTCATGGGCTTGCCAACTTGAGAAGATTTATGATAACCAACATTTTATCTCAATAAGTGATGATACCATAGTTGGACACTAAATGGCCAAGAATGCTGCCATGCCTAACTATCAGCGTTCGGAAAAAATGTGTCTCAGCTTAATATGGTGCCGTTTTCAATTTCAAAAATGCCGGTTGAGGGCAGGGGGGAAAGGAGAAATACCGCCCCAAAATAGAGAAAAATAGTGTAAAAACCCGAAAAAACAACCTAACTTTCTAAAATTTCCTCTTGACAAAATGAAAGAAAGGAATTTTGTATGTTTGGAAAAATGATTTTTCCCGAACACTGCTAACCATAGAGTTTTAGTGTGGCATTGTCTAATTTGGCTCTAACTTAAACGACACGCTTTACTTTTAAAAAAAGCATAAGAATGGCTAGCGGAGGAGTTTGCGCCGCGTTAATGTTTCTAGAAGGCATTTTCCAGTATCATAAAAAGCAAAGTTTACACGGAAAGCAATTAGCAATAGCCCTGCTAAAAGGAGGGTTTAGGGTTATAAAAGGAGGCCATGCGGCCATTTCCATTTTGTGGCATAAAACTCGAGCAGTTGCAGGTCGGTGCTTCCTACTCAGATTGTCGTCTCCAATATCCCTCCACCATGGCCAACCTTAGGCAGACGCTTGCAGGTATACGCAAAAGGTCTGCAGATCAAGAGGATCTCTTGCAACGTCATGATCAGCAACCGAGTATATCATCATCACCAGCAGCGCCTTATTATAATGAGAAGCAATGGCTGACTAGGTGACAGCCAAGCTCAGGAGCCGCATCCTCAAAGACAATGCCTTCCTCGCGAAAGATGAAGGTTCTGCGCCTGTGCAACAAGACGTCGATGATGCGTCAGCTAGGGATCTGCATATTAATGAAGGCGCCCCGAGCTCTATATTAAGTAAGGATTATGGTATCCTGACGGACATGGAGGTGGCGTCCATCTTCTTGAGCTTTATAAGCGAGGTCAATAATATTGCGAATTCCAAGCTGCAAAAGCTATACAAGCAACGATGTCGTGCTGGCTCTGATGATCATCAACAGCATCACGCCATGGCCAACGTCAACAAGCTGCCCAGTACAGCAATTGGATCCAAGCAGATCAAGCGACACATGAAGATCGGCTCATCAGCAACGTCTGAGCAAGGCCAGCATAAAGATGTTCGCCGGATCATTGAACGGGTCGCATTGACGCCGGAAGGTCCAATTAGAATCAAGCTCGTTAATTGCTGCAGCTAAAGTACTGGAAGGAAATAAAATAGCTATAAATTGTATTGCATAATGGAGCTAGGGTTTTGGTTCTTAAGGAGGCCTTCACGTGCTTCTGACAAATTAATCATGTATAACAAGCTTACTTTGACTTGTATTAAATTAATGGCATTACTTTGACTTGGATCAAATTAATGGCATTACTTGCCTTGGATCAAATTAATGGCATTACTTGCCTTGTCGACGTAGTTTCTATCCCTGATTGAAATTCCAATATTTAATTTCTCCAATTGCAGTTTTTCACTTAATGGACACCCAGCTTTAGATGAGATTATGGTAATAGAATTTGGCTCGCGTTTCCTCAGGCTTCTCTTAATTAAGATGATCCTGTTTATATAATTTTCTTTTTTAACATCCATTAATTAAGTGGTCCCACCGAAACGTTCTCTTGAATATTGATTTTACGTGGAAAATTTCCATATCGTTGTCCCACGTAGCATACGTCTTTTTCATCAAGGGAAAACGTACTGTAGATTATCATGCCTCCATGAAACATGCATCCCACATGGGTCCTTCGCTTTCCATGAGGCAAAGCAGGTTTTGAGGTTTCAGAGCGACGAAACAAGTTTTTAATGCTCAGATCAATGTAATGGCTAGATATCGACCATGCAAAAAACTCTACTTCGCATACAACAATTGTGTTTGGACATGCCAAGATTGAAGCTCTCGGACCTAGAACATAAGAGTTTGGCAAGGTGATCGTTGGCGTGCTTCATCCACAAATTAAGAGTGCACAATGCCAAATAACAATCAAATTGCAGTATACTTCATACAAAAAGTTTGTGTACAAGATATATTAAGACGAAGGGTAGACTAGGTAAGCAAACCACACAATGGAAGTGTGGATTTGGAAGGGCCAAGGAGGAGTCCCAACAACGAAAAAAGAGGCAACCCCCGTCCCCTCCCAAAAAGAAAAAAAAAAGAGGCCTATTGGGCTACTACCATAGGAGCATGATCAAATGATAAAGATGGTCACCCCAAGGGGCCATGTGTTGAAGTTTCACTTTTTCTCCCCCAGATTCTTTCCAGCACGCTAGAGCTCAGTGCTTCTTGATGCTTCAATATGGCACGGATCTCTAAACCTACCTTCTCTATTAGCATAATCAACACATTGTTGGAAAGCTTCTCTATCCTTGTCACCTGAGAGCAATTGTTTGCATACCGTTTTCAAAGTCTCCCATGACCTCTCTGTTAGAGCCTTGACTATGTAGTTGAAATTTTGGAACCAAAATAAATGCCGCTCCATGCAAACGTGTACGCATTTGGGCCCAACATCTTTTTGCAGCCCCTGTTACTTGTGCCTTTTCTCTAGTAAATTGGTTAAACTATTTTGTTTGTCTACTAGCTTACGACATCAACCAACATCTTTTTGTAGCCCCTACTGTTTGAACGCATTTACCTGGAAAGTAATTAGCGGTAGCAGGTAGGGTTTAGGGTTATAAAAGGAGGCCGTGCGGCCATTTTCATTTTGTGGCATAAAACTTGAGCAGTTTGTTGCAATATTGCCCATCGGTGCTTCCTACTCACATTGTCATCGTCAAGGTTGTTGTGCGCCTCCAATATCCCTTCACCATGTCCAACCTTAGGCAGACACTTGCAGGTATACGCAAAAGGTCAGCAGATCAAGAGGATCTCTTGCAACGTCATGAGCAACCGAGTATATCATCATCACCAACAGCTTATTATAATGAGAAGCAATGATTGACTAGGGGACAGCCCAAGATCAGGAGCCGCATCCTCAAAGACAATGCCTTCCTCGTGAAAGATGAAGGCTCTGTGCCTGTGCAGCAAGTTGATGCTGCGTCAGCTAGGGATTTGCATATTAATGAAGGTGCCCCGGGCTCTATATAAATTTTTTGGTGTCAATAGGCCTTAGGAGCTCCACATAAGGCTTGTCAATACCACATACCTTCTCTATATTATGCCAAAAAATCAACCATTGGATAAGATGCATAAAAGTTTGGGTAGCACCTTGATAACTTGGATACTTTTAGATCTCTTTCTAGGGCTGTATGTAGGAATTATATAGTTTACATTTTTATACAATCTCAATATACCTCAGAGTTGTGGAAGCAAGATAGTGTTGGCAGTGTCCTGTCCAACACCCAAATCGGCGATAATGCATCTGAGCCATACAGAGTCAACCGTAGTTGTCAAGACTGCCCTATACTCAGCCTCACAACTAGAAGTGGCCACAGTAAATTTCTTCTTTCTCAACCATGATGTACGTGAACTGCCAAGCATGAAATAAAAACCACTTGTGAACACCTGCGTGTCAAAACAACCAGCCCAATTTGAGTTCGAAAAATCATGTAAGTCTGGCGTAAATGATCCCCCCTTGGGATAAAACTAGCCAAGATATAAAGTGCCACTCAAGTAGTGGAAAATCTTTCTGAAGTACTACCAATGCTTAGACCCTGGGATATGCATCAATCTGCTGACCTGTGAGACTGCAAACTGAATATCCAACCTCGTGTTGCATACATAAATGAGGCAGCCAACAACAATTTGGTAAAGAGTGACATCAACAAGATCACCAACATCATGTAGACTTAACTTCAAACCAGCTTCCATGGGAGTGGCAATAGGTTTGCAATCCTCAAGTCCAAACTTACATAGCAATGTCTCTATGTAGCTTCTTTGACACAAGGCAATACCACCATCACACTGCTTAAACTGTATGCCCAAGTAATGATGCAACAACCCCAAATCTTTCATCTTGAAAGTAGCATTCAAATCAGCCTTGAATTCAACAATATGTGCCTCATTGGGATCAATGATCAGCAAATCATCCACATAAAGAACAAGCATGAGAAGTACATTGCCCTCATGCTTGACATACAATGTGCTTTCTATTGGACTGTTACAAAAGCCTTGTTTGACCAAATGAGTGTCAGCCTTCTCATACCAAGCACGAGGAGATTGCTTCAATCCATACAAAGCTTTGCTACATTTTCACACCTTATTCTCTTGTCCTTTCTTGACAAAACCGCGAGGCTGCGTTACATAAATTTCCTCAAATATGTCACCATTCAACAAAGCAGTAACAATGTCGGATTGATGTACATCCCAACCAAAATGAGTTGCCAAATGCACATACAAAATGCACAGTGGTCATACAACAATTGGGAACAAAAGTCTCTTCATAATCTATACCTTTTTGCTGTGCATAACTCTTTGCAACAAGTTGAGCCTTATAGCGATCAATCTCACCATCCGGCTTGTGTTTTAACTTGTAAACCCACTTTGTTCCAATTGCCTTTTTCCAGGAGGCAAATCACATAAAGTCCATGTGTCATTTTCTATAAGTTCATCATCATCCAATTTTTTTAATTATGTGCTTCATCAAAAGACAGAGGTTCCTCAACATAATGTAAGCTAGACACAGCCAAAGCATAACAATCTGATGCATAAGATGCATAGGCGTGAGCCTGAACAAGTGCGACCGAGACAAATGTGCATCAATTACTATCATGCAATGTATGCACCAGCCACCATTTTGGCAATACCTCTATCCTGCTCATTGTCAGCCCTTTCCTCATCAAGTACATATCATGTACATCTGCATCGGTAATAGGATGATGTATAACACATTTTGAAACCCCCATAGCTATACATTTGCCTCATTGGAGTTTACATTTGAACTTCCACCACTAAAAAGAGGCAACAAAGTGTCATAAATGTCTTGTGAGCTTACATTGTTGTCTCTGGTAAATGACAGTAAGGTTGAACATAATGCTTTGTTTGTGGATGATACAACTTGTAACCTTTGCTTTCAGCACTATAACCACAAAATACATTTGATAGCCTTATCATCCAATTTTCTACGCTATATTTGTGGCACCAAAGCATACGCCAAACAGCCAAAAACATGCATGTGCTCAATAGATGGCTTTCTATCATGCCATGCTTCATATGGAGTCATAGACTACAATGCTTTTGTAGGACACTTGCTGAGTACATAAGTGGCACACATGACAGTCTCGAGCCAACAACAAAATGTGGTAAGCTTGACTTTTGACCATACATTGTGCCATCTTCATAAGAGACTTCTTTTCCTCTCAGCAACACCATTTAATGGAGGTCAAAATGAACCTGAATCAAAAATCTGGGTAGACTAAGCTTTAAGAGCTATCCCAAAAAAAAATTCAACCTGCCAACGCTCACCAAAGCGAATGCTTAGAACTGACTACGTAGAAACCTTTCCCTGATGGCCATTTTTGAGTCAAATTCGTTAATGATTCTTCTTGCATCAGCAGCTAGGGTTCCCAATTCTTCTTCAATAATTGTAGATACATCCCTTGAGACAATCTGTTTTATGAACTCTGAGGCATCTATGAATCTCTAATGTTTCTGATTAGCTACATGCTTTTCCACATTTTTTATGCAATGTTGCATTTAATCAGTCAAGAAAAGACATGCATAAACAAGGTCAGTCTCAACATATCTTTTAATTTGCTGCATAAGTCTACTCATAAATAGCTTGAACATAGGATGCCTCAACAAAGAGTTATTTACCATAAGTGAATGTTGGAGACCAACATTATTAAACTCAAAATTAAGCACATCAGATAAGGAAAAGACACGAGGGATGTGGTCTGTCATGGAGCATTTTTATAATCAACAACCAAATCATCATCAGTAGGCAGCCAGTGAGTAGAACAAAAATAAATTCTTTCAAGCCAGGACCAAGAAGACAGATGAGATTGTGAATGGAAGGTAAATCCTTGGTTTTGGTATGTAGTTTCTAGCCAAGCATCCTGTAAAATTACCTGCACTCACCATTCTCTCCCTAGAATTACTCTCTAGCTTGTTAATAAGAGAGCCAGTAGAGGTGATATCCTGCCCTGCACATACCATGTTAAAGTCCCAAGCCATAATTCAATGAGATAGCTACAAGCCTACTATCCATTGCCAAAGATCACCCCTAAGTCTAGGGTTATTGTCTGCATAGACATTAATCAACATCATTTTGCCCCATTGAGTGGATATCTGAAAAACTGAGCATTGACCATTTGGATGATCCAGAATCCAGATGGGATGAAGAGATGTCTTAATGCAAGTAAGCTCCGGGAATCCCCCTTTCTTTCCTCCATAGAAGCACTCCATACCTCTATAGTGCATAAGTTGCCCTTGCTTGTCTTTCCTTTTATGCTCTTGAACTAAATACACATCAATCTGACTAGAAAACATCCACTTATTAAAATTGTGCAACCTTGAGGGTCATTCTACCCCTTTTACATTAAAGGTTGCAACTTCATACTGTTATGAACCATGTGTGTTTCCTCCTCACTATTTGTTTCTTGCATATGCACTTCTAGATGAATGCCTCATGGGTCGGTTTCATTGTTGGATATTTTTTGTTTCTTGGCTAACTCATGGGTTTCCATGATGTTTTCTATGGCTACTGAGGTTTCACGAGATGGCATGTCCTCCATGAGGGCTTCATAATAATTATGTGAGATATACCCAAGGAGAAGCCCCTTGATTTAAATAATTCCCAGGTAGCAGCTGTGAAACCATCCCCATCTACCACTCTCTTGACTTTCTCTGCTGGTTTTGGATTTTTTGAAGATGATGGAATGTTACTCCCCACACTAGGTTTAAACAAAGTCTTGGGTTGGGTGGTTGCCTACCACTAGGTGTCCTTGCATAAAGTGGGGATGATCCACCTCCTTGTTATTGGTTGTAGACACTTTTCCTCTATCAACTTTGGAGACATTTTTCCCAAAGATCTGCTCTTGCGGGACCATATTTTTGCTCCCCAGATAAGATGGGATGAGGTGAGAGGCAGTAGATATTGTAGGGTAGTTTTTTGAAAAATGTCTGAGTTTCCACAATGATATCACAACCCAGCAAGATTCCCCGATTTCAAGTAAAACACAAGCACTACAAGACGTCTTTAATGTAGCGACGCTCGTAGTGCGGAGAAAAAGCTCGGCCTCGCTATAGGCGTCGCTATGTAACAAAGACTATAGAGACGCTCATAGAGACGCTTATAGTGACATTCATAGCGACGCCGACCCTTAAAAATAATTTGAGAGCACCAGAAACTCAGATCTGTATATCTGAGTTTCGGTGCTCTCTGCACAATAGGTATACCTTCCCCCCACCCCCCCCCCCCCCCCCCCTCTCTCTCTCTCTCTCCCTCTCTCTCTCTCTCACACACACACACACACACACACGAGGAGATGAGGGAGAGCGAGGTATGCTCCCTCCCTCTCCTCTCTCTTATATTCCCTCCCCTCTTTCTCTCTCTCTCTCTCTCTCTCTCTCCCTCTCTCTCTCTCTCTCTCTCCCTTCTCTCTCTCTCCTCTCTCTCTCTCTGTCTGTCTCTCACACACACACACGCGTTCCGCTGCACACACACACACACACACACACACACAAGTGTGTGTGTGTGTGAGAAGAGAGAAAGAGAGAGAGAGAGAGAGAGAGAGACAGAGAGAGAGAGAGAGAGAGAAGTTAAAGAGACATATAAAGAAAGTAGAGAGAGAGAGAGAGAGAGAGACAGAGAGAGAGAGAGAGGTTAAAGAGAGGGATAACGAAAGTAGGAGAGAGAGAGAGAGAGAAATAAAGAGAGACAGCGAGAGAGAGAGAGAGAGAGAGAGAGAGAGAGAGAGAGAGAGAGAGAGAGAGAGAGAGAGAGAGAGAAATGAAATGAAATGATATATTTAACGTCTTCAAAATGCCGAAATCACTTATGAGACCAATCCGATAAACTCCTTGTGGATCTTATCTAATGTTGGGGTACAAACATACAAGTGAAGTAAAGTGGAAGACTAAAATCATCATCAATTTTCAACATTGGGCGTTGTTTGAGAAAGTAGTGCATTGGTCGGTGAAGAGCTTCGTCAATGTCCGCCTTGTAAATAGACATAATGTGTGAAGTTGAGGGTTGCCAAAAAAAAATTATGCTCTTTGAGGTCGTACCGATGGAGCTGATGGTAGCAGGTCTTATGGTGTTTGTAAGCGGTGTTTTTGTCATAATTGGAGCAAACCATAGCCAAATCTTGTGCTTCCCCTTTCCCCCTTCTTGCATTTCCTTGCTCAAAGTTTTTGGTGCCAATTGTGTGAGTTGTGTGTGCCCCCCGGGCCATTTGTGTGTGAGGGAGAAAGAGAGAGAGGTGTGTACTATAAGATTGCTAAAAACGGGTAAAATCATGATGGTGTGTTGTCTGTCAATTGTGTGGAGTTTGTCTTCATTGGTAGGTGTTGGTGCACCCAAAGTGTGACAACCCTAGCAGAGGACATAGGCAGTGATGTGTATGCTTATAGATGCATGGCAGAGGGCTAGAACATATGGGAAGATCCTTAGGTGGCAGCAGAGATATATGCTTTATGTGGGTTTTTAGACCCTAAAGGCTACAAGATGGGCCGGAAAAGGTGGTAGGTGAAGGAGGCTCAAGGTGATGGTTTCTAGCTCAAAAATGTAGAGCTTGAAGTGCTAGAGGAGCAAGTCCAGATGGCTCATCAAACGGAGCTACAAAGCGAAAGCCATGGCTATTCAAAGTTGAAGGTATTTGCAAATCTGAGACGGACAGAGCAGGTGATTCCAGGTAGTCCAAGTCATCTTGGAGCTATGGGTGTGTAGTGCTTGATTTATGGAGCCTGCTGGTCTTTTCAGATTGTCGTTTGGAACTTTGGAGGTCAAGATACTAGCAAATAAAGATTTGTCGGGGGCCAGTTCTGTGTCGGGTTGGTTGCATGAATAGATGTGACATCTAAGATTTTTGAAGCTTTTCTAGGTTTTGTATGAATTCTATGCAGCAAGTAAAGGCCATGGGAGTTTACGGCTCGTCAATCGGGCACCGGGTCGGTCAGATATTAAAGTTTGAAAATGATGGCAGTTGTCGGTCAGGTGGTAGCAAACGGGTTTTTTAGGCGCATCATTTGAGGGCACGGCAAAGCCAAAATGGTACTGAGGTTTGTACAGTTCGTAGCCAACAAAGAGATCTATTGGTTGGAATTTGCGGCTCAATCACAGGGTTGGTGTGCACCAAATGGCATCGGATTGAAATGGTGAGAGGAGGAGAATTTTTATGCAATTAAAATTAAGAGTTGGTGAAGTTTTGACCATTGGGGGGTGATTTGAAGTGGATCTATCACGTATTTGTGGGTTAATCCCACATGATAAGTACGAGGTTGACTTGGTAGAGTACATAAGCACAAGGGAGACGTGCACTTATGTGTCGTGGTGTAGGAGTTGAGCTCCGAAGACTATTCACCATGGTGCCTAGAGCGCGCACAGCATTGTTGTGGTTGTGCCTGATGGACATGATGTTGACGTGGGGCGGTACCTGGTGGTTTTGTTGAAGCAAGTGGCGGATAGGCCCGTTATCGATGGCCGTTGACTCTGCAATGGCATGATGATGTGGTAGAGGCCCATCACGTGCCCGTAAGGGCCAAGTCATGCCTTGGGTTCCCAAAGGAAGTAAAGCCAAGAATAGAAGGGCATCCTCACATGCAAGGGATACCAAAAATAGACGAGAGAACCAAAAAAGGGGAGTGCCCACGCTCAAGAGGGGCCCGTTCTTCCATGTGGGGTTCTCTTTCCGAGGTCAGTGAGACGGGAGGACCAAGGATTCTTGAGCCGAAGTGTGGCTATGGAGTTGGTGTGGAGCTGAAGGGCAACCAGATTTTTGTGTTCTACTTGCCGATGCTTATGCCGTTTAGGAGCTACAGCTGTATATAGTCGTCTTTGTTGAAAGAAATCCATCATTATTGTGCATCTGGTGTCGATTCCCCTTATCCCTTCTCTTCTTTATTGTGTGCATCTGGTTTCGGGCGTGTGTAGGTAGTTGTTGTCCCCCCTGATGGTCTGTTGTGCACAGAGAGGTTGAGAGAGGTTGTGTGTGCGGTGAAGGGATTGAATCGAGCTATACAAGGTGATTGGGCTTTGTTGGTGGTGTCATATTGAGTGTGTGCAAATGGTGGTGTGCAAACGTGTTTTCGTGAGTTGTGTGAGTTTTGAAGGTGGACTCTAGTGGATTGGGGTGTGTAGTGATTTTCTTGGGCTATAGAGAGGCAGATTACTTGGGTTTTGGGTGTGTTTCCCTTCCCCCTATCCATCTTCAAGTTCCCCACGGAGGAGCATTGATGCTCCGATTTGAAGTTTAAAGTGGTGTTTGGAAGCCGACAAACGGTTAGCAGATGGTCAAAATATTTGGAGGTTGTGTTTAAAGGTAGGAGAGATGATGTAGTCAAGCTTTGGGCCCATAATTGGAGGTGTTGAAGACCTTGAAGATTGGTTGGCAAATTTTGAATTGTGGATGATATTGATGCATATGTTGAGACGGATGCGAAAAAGCTGCAAATGGTGTCGTTGCTGATGCGCAGACAAGCAAAGGTTTGGTACAATGATTTGAAGGGTGATGATCAAAGTTCATGACACGAATTGTGGAGGCAGTTTTTGGAGCAGTTTGGAAAGGTGATTTCCCCGACAGAGGCTGGTGCTAAGTTGAAATTGGTACACCAAGAAGTAAGTAAGGATTTTTCTATTTTCCTTGAGGAATTTGAAGCTTGTTGGAAGTAGTTAGAATCCATGCATAAACAAGCGCCAAGGGATAATGCAAGCACAAAGAGTATCAACTCAACACTCGGATAAATAGATCTCAGCTAAGCATAAAACGCATAACTTTATATACAAGTGGTGAGCAAACATTGTGCTCAAATCACGTCCCACAAGTAGTGATGTTAATCTGACAATTGCATAAATCTATACTTGTAAGCATGTAGAACCTATAACCAATGACTATTTGTAAAATGTAAGCATTAGACTCACCATTAGAATGTTCGTCAATCAAAAACAATGTATACCATAGATCTACCTATAGCCACTATGAGCATACATAAATCTCACTCCTACGACAGAGGATACAAGAGCACTAAATCCACATCCAAGCTAACAAAATCTATAAAAGTGAGAGTAAATACTTGATCAGTGTTAAAATGGGAGTAAATCAACCACTACACCATCCTAGAATCAAATTGCAAATACATGCAACATATGGCAAGAATTTGGGAATAGAGTTTCTCTTATTTTTTCAGTAAAATCTCAAATACAACTTAGTCATTCAAAGTGGCATGCCAAAAAATCATAGAAGTATAAATTAAGCCAACTAGGCACTCTGCTTAAACGAGAGACTCAGACTCTCATCCACAAATGTCATACAACGATCAAAAGTGATCAAATGCTCTCCAAACTCAATGAATAGAAGCAAGACATTGTTGTGAGTTCTCACAAAAAGTGCATAAACTTGTCCAAGACAAAACCATCTCAATCAAAAATCCACATGTGGCATACATACAACATAAGCATGGCATAAGCTCATTCCCATATGAGTAGCTCTTTGGAAACTCCACATCTCTGCTATCTGTATACCCGTGAATCCATCACCTACGAGCTATCAAGAGCTCGATTTGTATTAGCATATGCATACATAACATAAATTCCACACATAACGAATGTGTGTTGGAAACCTCTGTGAAAAACCACACAATCTAAAGCATAAAGCATCGACCGGAATGTTCGTCGGTTACAAAATGCACAACTTGTAATCTTGCACACTATCTCGTTGATCAAAAACCTCATCGGTCAAAAACCAGACACATGGATAAGAAACCACTTGTCCGCATATGACATACATTTCCTCCGACATTAGTGCCGGGGAAAAGTACAATCTAGCTCACAAAATCCCTGTGAAGGTCAAGTTGTACCTATCATGGTGGCCGTAGACATCCGAGAGTCGATGTCGCTTGTCAAAAAAAACGTACTTCCAGAAGATCATTGGATCCATGTGTGTCATGGTGTATCTGTGCACGAGAAGAAATCAAAACACTGGAAAAGAGCCTAGACCCACTCTCTCTCGCTCTCGCTATGTTGAGGAAGTGGCCAGATAGACTCGTTCCATCTACCTCTGTGTGTATCTATGCAAGAGAAGAAATCAAAACACTAGAGGAGAGACTAGACCCACTCTCTCTCGTTCTCGCTATGTCAAGGAAGTGACCAGATAGACGCCGTCTATCTACCTGTGTGTGTGTGTGTGTGTGTGTGTGTGTGTGTGTGTGTGTGTGTGTGTGTGTGTGTGTGTGTGTGTGTGTGTGTGTGTGTGTGTGAGCTGTTTAAATCTTAAGTAATAAGACATAATTGAATTTTTACATTCAAAAGACAGCTGGCCAAGGAATAATGAACTGATATGTACAAAAATAACTCAGTATCAGAATTATTTAGGTACAATGATTGTAGGGAAGAGGTCCTCTTTCAGTAAGGTTGGTAGTAAAAAAACATCCCCGTTCCTCAGTGGGTATTTCATCACAATAATGTTGCTTGCCAAAGAAAAGAAAACCCTCCAAGATAAGATAGAGTCCTTACCTGCATCCATCCAACCAAGACAAAAATTCAATTAGCCTTGGATGTGTTTTACAGGTATCAATGGCCATGTCAGTTGTTATCCATGTCCATCTTATAGATTTTAATTACTTTAGCCAAGCTTAGGTTATTAGATTTTTTTAGCAGTCTTTACATATTCCTTCAAAAATCAATGGTACAATCTACCTTCTAATCTGTGTGGTGAAGTCCAAAAAGTTTAAGCCATAGCTTGGTAGCTATGCTTGAGTCCATAGTAGCAAACATATACTTACTAATCAATAGAGTATCAAAAAAGACTCCATTTTTTCAAGTGGAACCTCATTTCGTGAGCCATATCTCGGTATTTATGCCATGTTTTGAGGGTACCAGCCATATATTTACCTTCAAACTTCCCAATTTTTCTCCATAGCTTGATAGCTATGCTTACACTAACAATAGCATCCATATACTTACCAAAATCAGAAATAGAGTATCAAGTGGAACTTTATGTCATGAGCCAAAGGTCAGTTTTTTACGCCAAAGCTGAGAGTAATCTCCATATACTTACCTTCAAAACTTCAAGTTTTTAAGTTCTTAGTATTCAATACAGTTCAGCATTGTTCAGTCCTGTTTTTCTCCAAGATACTTTCAAGCTTCCACCGTCATGGGTGCTAGATGGGTAAAATAACCTTAACTCCTTCTCCCCATATGAAATCATGAGGGAAAGTATTATGAAGAAGTCCAAGAGTTTCCATATTGCATACAACAGAAAAGCCAAACGTATCCTTGTCGATGTCAGACAGAGTTTCATCACCAAAACAAACACAAGCTTTCAGAAAGTCCAAGGTTTCATTCACATTCCATGCGGTTACTAGCCTTAGCTATAGGCCAGAGCTAAAATGCATTAGCTATATATTTACCCCCCCTTTTTTTTAAGAAAACCCAAGTGATTCATCATACAAAAAATTGTAATGTCCGGTTACTGTTAGGCCCGCAAAAAGAAGAAGACCAGTGTCAGCTAAAACAGAGCCCCAAAAAAACCGATGTTGGCTAAAACAGAGCCCAAAAAAAGCATGTATCGGCTAAAACAGAGCCCTTTCTTTTTTCTAAACATACCTTAGTTAGGTCGGTAAACGGCAAGACCTGCAACGGCTTAAGCCAAGCCAAGAAAACCAATGATGCACAGTTTTTTTTCTAAGACCAGTCGACATCAAATCTCCCCAATTTTTGCAATAGGTTCCATTAGGTGTGCTTTCAATCAGTCAGACGATGCCTTGCTACCATATTAAAGGGCTACAACAGTTTTTTGAAAAAAACCAGTCTACGCAGAGTACTTGCCCAAACAAATTCTTAAATTAAACCCCTAATGAATGTTATACAGTTCAACGCTATGCTATGAGAACTACTACAAGTAGTACCAACGTAATGTTTTAATATTTGAAGCAACAGATAACCAAAGCTCAAAGATTTTTTTTCTCAAAAAGAGGCCTAGAGAAAAACCTGAGTATTTTGTGCAGTGAGCTCCCTAGCTCGGACAGTGAAGCAAACGGTATATTGCATTTAGTCAGAACAACAAAAATACGAACAAGCTAAGTGAGGGGCAAAGTGCACCCTCACCTTTTTTATAGAGGTTGAGCCCGGCATTTTTACTCACGCCCAATTCTAGGAGAGAATTATTATGCAAGGGCATAGTCCCATAGGCCATAAGTGGCATGTAATGAGTCAGTATCCCATGATGCTTCAGAGGGGGGGGGGGAGGGAGGTTTTATTTATGAGGAGGGTAAAAACTAAAGCATGTAAAAGTATCCCAGAGTGTGTGTGTGAGGGGGGGTGTGTGTTTTTTTGGAGGAGTGGTGTGTGTGTGGTGTGTGTGTGTGTGTAGCTATTTTATCATAAATAATAAGACATAATTTGAACTTTTACATTCAAAAGACAGCTGGCTTCAGAGAAAGAGAAATGATAAGTACAAAAACAACTCAGGGTTAGAATTATCTTTGTACAATGTTTGTATGAATGAAGCCTCATTCCAGTATATAGATAGAAGTACTTCCCTTGCAATAGGTGTATGTATAATCCTGTATTGGACAATTGCTAAAAGCCAAAAAAAACCTTCCAAGATAAGATAGAGTCCTTACCAGCATCCATCCAAACAAGACAACATTTATATTATCCTTGGATGTGTTTTACAGGTATCAATGGACTATACCAGTTGTTATCCATGTCCATCTTTTAACATTTTTAAAAACATTTGAGCTTAGTCCAAAGTACTTATGTTCTTTTATATATAAGGTTCAAAAAAAAAAATTTAGTATTTTAGTCTTAGCGTAGAGTGCCATACCCCCTACTACTTCAAATGGTAAGTTACCCATCACAAAACAACTTTGAGTAAATTAATGGAGCTCCATCTGTGAAGAAGTTTAAAACTTGCTATAAACGAGTATAGACCCATTGTAGAATAAATTCGGAACTGATATAGTTTACAACGTAATCCGATCCTTCCTATTTACTATAAGTCACAAACTCCCATCAAATGGTGAATGTAAATAGAGTTTTGCATTATCCCGTCTTATCAAAAACAGGTGCTAATATGCAGTGTAACTGGGAAAAATCCCATAGGGTCGCCCAAAACAGCGTGTTTTAGCAGGCAATGTACGGCAAAATAGGATTCCAAAGTACACCCAACCATAGGTGTTTCATACCAGTTTAAAAAAAGAGACAGTTTTTTTCATGTCAACCAATTACAGCGACAGTACCAATCATAGAAGCCAATAGTCATCCAGGGAATACCCCCATCCCAAAGCATCTTACTGTAATGATAGCGACACATCCATATGCAAGAAAAAACCCCTCTGGGTTGTACCCAAAGCTGTAATGCGAGATACTTACCTTCACAATGGGCAGAGCTTTTTACCAAACCAGTGAGCCATTTATCACAAAGTTAACCGAATAGCTTAAAGTGTAAAGCGGTATCAATTACCATCCAATCATTTAAGTACAACCTTTCCAGAACAATTCTGTTAAGTGCATCCTTACCTTAGGCTAATATGCGTTTATCTGTAAAGAACCGAAACCCAGCTGAGGGGTTTAGCCAAAAAAAACCTTTAGTTAGTGCCATTTAGAGTAAAGCAGCCATAAAGTGGTTTTTATCAAAAAACACAGCAGGTTATGCCCCCATATATTAAGCTGTTTCCAAGCATTGTCATGTGACTGAAACCAGTAATCACCGGGTTAGACCCTTCCTTTTTTTAAAATTATACCGTATAGTCTGCAGAAAAATATATATTGCATGGTCCAGCCATGTGGTAGTACCCCATTATCACAAGCAAATAAACAGTTTTCTCAGCAGCCAGAAAGTAAGATTAAAAAAAAATCAATCATTAACCATATGATGCTATGCATAGCCATTAAAAATCGGGGCTATAGCAATTAACAATACTCCTTAGTGGTGTTACCAAAGCAATGCCATCCCACACCATGGTTTTTTACCGATTAACCAACTCATAGCATGCTCTGTCAAGCCAAGTCAATCCACCCATACACAGAGCAATACCATAATAATAATCTCAAAGAAATGATTGTAACAAAACCAGTGAGGCCAAACATGGTAACCAACCTATGTTGTAGCTGTTGCAAGCTCCATTGTAGATGCAGTAGAAAAAAATATAAACAGTTCTCACACTTTACGCAAGAAAAACTCACAGAAGGCTAAGTGAGGGGCAAATTGCGCCCTCACCTCTTAAATAAAATAAGGAGGAAGGCCGCCATCCTTGAATATGTGTAGCATTTAGGTAGTATTGAGTGGAGCGAGCCCCTCCTGCAGGTCTGATCAAGCATGGCCGATTGTCATGCAGTTTTGTTATGGCAAATACCACCATAGCGCCTTCACGGTAGGTTTTAGAGAGGGCAATAAACCACTTAATTTGCAAGCTAAGGGTTTTTTTTAAAACCTATTATACTTATAAGGGAGATATCCCACGGTGGATACCTATAAGGTAAATTAGGAAGCTAGTTTAACACAATTGTTATTTGTGCTACATAATCACAAAGGTAAGTACCACAGTGTGTGTGTGTGTGTGTGTGTGTGTGGTGTGTGTGTGTGTGTGTGTGTGTGTGGTGTTGCATACATGCTCTCTGTTGCACTATAGAGAGAAAAACTCACTAGCATTTTGTACTCATCGCTGAAATTTTCAACATTGTCCTACCTTCAGTTTTCACAAACTCCAACGCTCCCACTCTCCAATTTTTTCATCAACACTATGGTGTTTTTTTGTTGCCTCATAGCGCTACTGCAAAGAAAGAGTCTCTAGTGCTGCTCTTTTTTATGAGGTTCAACACTTCTCATTAATGAAAATCTCTACAATGCCTTTTGTTTAATGCTCCCAATACCTTTACTGAGGTGTCAATTTCCTATAGATCTGTGATTGTGGATTTCCTCCTCCTCCTTTTGATTCTATTGCTTTGTGCTAAGGTATTGAACCTTAGCTTCTCTCAAAGCTTTTGCACGTACGTCAAGAGAAGGTCAAGAAATCAAAGCTTTGATACCACTTGTGAGTGTGCAATGTGTGCGTATATGGTAATTAACCCAAGTATTATCAGAGATCCTAAAAGTGATCTATTTGTACTTTCTACCTCTGTGTTTGGTATTGTTTGTTACATGATTAGTGCATCTTGATCACTCTCATCATCATACGGCATGTTATTGTATATGTTTTCATAAATTTCAGTAGATAACCTGAATCTATTTTTCCATCCAGGGATAGGCTCCATGGGAAACCGTATTGCTCTTACAAGGTGTGAGTAGATCATAACTAGAGGTGTATGATTTAGAAGGCTGTATGTATCAAAAATGCCTTCAACTGGCCATAGTACAAGCCTTCAACTACTTTCCCACCCCCTCTAACAATTTTGTTGTGCCATGCATCCTTTTGTGCCTTCACTGTCTCGTTCCTCTTTTTGGTGCATTTAATCAAATAGAAATCATGTCCTTTCTCTGCTACCTTGGCTGCAAAGTTGTCACCAATTGACAACAATTGACACAAACACTCAGGGTTCCCTTCATACATGGGGAGGTTAGAGACATTATGCATTGGCAAATTGAAATCAAACTATTATTTTATTTGGCATCATCGTCTTCATCGCTGCAAGGATCGTCTGATTCCAATAATGGTTGGACTATCAAATATTTCCATTCTTCTACATGTTGTCTGTTCTTCTCTCTTGTTTTTTCAGTTCCCACACTTAGCTTTATTAGTTGGGCACCCTTGGCCTTTTAGATGACCTCAAACGGACCCCGAACAGGCCAAAAACATCTTCTCCATTGCCCACAGATACATGAATCACAAAAACATGAGAGTGTACGATATCGTAGAGCGCATGGACTATCCTGTGAATATCCATCAATGCAATGAAATGATCATGAACCTGTAATACACTGACAATCCCATTGGACATTGCGTCGCACATCATCCTTGAAACTAGCCAAAAAACTCTTTGTGTACTTGATTTATGCTGAAATGTTTCATTTAGATAGTTGACTACATCGGCTGCAGACTTCATAGGCCAGCCATCTGGTTTCAACTCCTCATGAGTGAGGGTTCTCTTTATGATTACCTCTGCTCCATCGTGCTCACCTTTTCCATGTCCTGATGCTGAAAAGTTATGCATCATCTGCAGACCTGTCAACCAATAATGCCTAGCCACAAAGTAGAAAGGTCTTCATGCTTTAAACTGAGACACTGCACCATCTGACAACACCCAATGACGTCGTAAAGAATGGCCTTTCTGTTTCAACCACTTGTCATGAAGAAGAAAACAATTTTGTACAAACAAAGTGTCATGTATTATATCATCAGATATGTAAAAATGGAGTGTTTTTTCAACACCACCTCCTGAGTTTCTCACATAAGTAATGTGAATAAGTATTGTAACCTGATTAGACCACTAGTGCATGGACTTTATCTCATTTTCTATTTTAAATCGATAATTCTTGGCAAATTCGATGATCGAAACAACAACATCTGATGGAAACTTGAGTAAGCACTCTTTAAATTGTTGTGCCTGCCACCAAAAAAATGTAGTTATGCTTGATGAAGCTCTTAAGATGAGATGAGAATGGGTCAATAAAGTAGAGCATCTTATTTGTTGCACTACCAAGTCCTTTCTTTTCTTCTCAGACCCACCTGCATCAACTTGCCCAGTTGAAACATTTGTGAAGATCTTCACAGTGACCTCCCCACTATCCACTGAAATTTCATCAGGACACAATGTCAACCTGTTTATTCCAAATCTAGAGCAAATCCAAACGAGCATTTTTTTGCATAGTATTCTGCATCATGAGCCTTTGGACATAAAGTGATTCCCACATATCACTGATTCTATGAGACACTAATTGGTTTGCAGTACACTTACCTGAATCATCACTACAGCAAACGGAACATGTGCAGGCATGATCCTTTCCATAATGCTCAAACTTGTTTTGTCGCATCTGATTAAATGCCTCTTTAAAATATATCATTTGGACATGATATACACAGCAACACGTATATCGCTTCTTCATTTTTTGGACAAAGTAAGGCTTTAAAGCCTCAAAACATCTAAGAGAAATTTCCACTTCTGGATTGGCCCTCTTGAATCTTTGGTACAACTCAATCTGTGACATTAAAACAAAACAAATTATGAGAGTAAAATATTAGCCATTTTGTACAGTACCATTTGGTTTTGTACATAAGCAAATGTGGGGTTGTAAAATATTAGCCATTTTGTACAGTACCATTTGGTACAGAATAGTACCTGTATAGTACCAATTTTTGGTACTGTATAGTACCAATTTTTGTATATTGGTAGAGTACATTAGCAATTGGATTTTGTGCAGTACCAGATTTGGTATAGTAAGACATTAGCTATTTAGTACTTTACCATTTGGTGCAGTAGAGTACCAATTTGGTATTGTTCAATACCAAGTTTGAAACTAGTTTGGAAATTTCTTAAAGAGTACCTTAAATGGTGGTACCAGGTGGATGCCATAAATTACCAATTTGGTGGTATATAGTACCAATTTTGGTACTGTAAGACTTTATCAATGAAATATATTTTTGTTTTGTACTAGGAAATGTACTATAGAGTACCTTGAGTAATGCTATAGGGTGGATGGGGATATTATGTAGTACATAACATGGAATTATATGGTACTCTTTAGTACATTTTAGGGTGCTCCATATAACATGCCACTATATGGTAGATAAATGTACTTTGGCCTACATCACAAGGTTCTATAGAGTACTCAAATCAGATTGAATGTACTATGGTGTACCTTATATGGTAGTATAGGGTAGATGAAGGACCTATGAACATTATTATAGGGTACTCCAATCACATGAAAAGTGCTATTGAGTACCTAATGTGGAAGCATACGGCATTTTAAGGTATAACAATGGAGTACCTTCATATTAATAAAGCTACTATTATACCTTAGGTTGCTACATGTACCAAATGATATACCTTCAGCAAGTTACTAGAGGTATTGTATGAGGTAAAACAAATGGAATACCTTCAAGTACTATAAGTAGAGTACATTACACCTGAGAAAATAGAGAGGCACAAAAGACATTAGCAACGTTTAAATTTACCTGAGACTCATCGAGAAGATGCATTGGATGTTTGATAACACTTTTTCTTCCAATCCTCTTCCGACATATATCCTTTTTGTTGGGTGAAACTAGAGTCTCTGAGCTCCAAACGACATAAACTAGATCTCTTACTTCACCTGTGACAATGTTACCTTGAGGCAATTATCTTTGACATGCACTCAATGGCAAAACTTCCTCATCATCTTTAATCTCAAGACGATAATTGGCTGCAGCAATGTTTCTCCGATGAACACTCAAAATACCTGCTATCCTTGTATGGTTCATTTGTGTTGTGCCATCGATATTATTCATTACCATCATCAAAGAAGAGCTCATCTGTTGAGCGGGGCACCTTGAGCTGGCTGAGGGTGTTACGGATGCTAGATAGAAGAGTGCTTTCAAAATTAGCTATTGATGTTTGCAGATCCTTAAAAGTAGGATGGAGCAAGTGTTGATGGAATAACTCTGTCTGGATACTTCTTGTAAGCCCTAGTGTCTGTGTGCGCCAAAACTTTGCCTTAGCTGAACAAATCTACTTTCTTGATTTGGCTTCATCCATTAAAGATGGATCTTGCAACCTGCTGCTTTCTTTTTCTTTCCTTCTCTATTCTCATTTCTTAGCAGCCCAATACTCATGCATAGAAGCGGTGTCCATGCTGTGAACACTTGCATTCAGCTCCATAGTCCAATCCCTGTTTAGGCAGCCTTGCACAGTAGTCCAATCCCTATTTGGACAACCTTTCTCATTCACCATGCCAGGAGAAGTAGTTGTGAATTCCATGCCTTGAGGATTATCCATGTTTACGTAGCCATATTCTCATGCTAGGATAACCATTTGTATTCTCTGGTCAATCTGTGAATTCCATGCTGGCAAGAGTGTGGGTAGTGTAGCGAGTTAAAGAGCTACAACTACATAATCGGCTATGTTGTGGACGAGGAAGAAAGATAGGAAGAGAGAGAGAGACAGAGAGAGAGAGACTCGTCTATAATCATTACATAGATCTATATATGCTGATACAAACCAAATGTTTTTTTTACATAAAAGAATTCCCCAAAAAAAAAGATAAAAACGAATTTCCCAATAAAGTGGATAAAAAAGACTTCCCCAAAAATGCTAATTTTCTACCCAAGAAAAAGTAGTGTCCTTGACAGTGCATATTGTACCACCAAACCATGCTTTCAGCCATCTACACAATACACTATATAGCTACACATTAAGTACTTCCCATAGTAATAAATAGTAATAAAGTGTCCTACTTATTTGTAATATTATGTAGCTATTTAACTCTATGTGCTATGTAGTGTTATCTAGTAAACTATGAGATACTATATACTTATATGGTGGAATATAGTTTTATGTGCTATATAGTGGTAGATGGTAGTATATAGTTCTTTACACTACAATGTTGTATGCACTATATAACTCTATACTGTCATATAACTCTATACTTTGTAATTTTTCATGAATTACACGGGCATTGGTAATTTTACCTTTCATATTCGTCACTTGTGGGACTTTTATTCTTTCTTCAACCTTGCCACTCATATGGACTCTCCCATTCTGCCATCATAAACTAATGAATATTCTCTAATCTTTCCCGATGGGGGGCAATCTCTACAATCAAGCTTGAAGCATCTAGTCCTCAAAAGCATAAGAGCAATTGCAATTGCAATTCCTGGTGCCATCATGAGAAGGTTCCTAGAGGCTTGTTGTGCACACAAGGATTTAAAAACAAAGGACTAAGGCTTCCACCTTGCCAAAATTCCCAATGGTTGGCGTTGGATACAATGAGAACTTCCGGTTGCTTCATACCTCGTAGCACGAATCAAAACATCAAAAATTCCAACCTTGTTTTTGGTTTCTTCATCATTGCCAACTTTGGAACTTGCATCTACCCAAGATATTTAGCAATTATTGCAGCCCAGCAGAAGGTGAAGCCTCCCGTAGACATTTTGAAACAAAATGTAAAGGAAGTCACTATGGCCCTTTAATGAAGGGACCCATTTAGTAAACAAGCTGGCTCTCCGCCTCTGCAAACCATGGCACTCCCTTCCAATGAGAGACAGAGAGAGAGAGACCAGCTATTCTTTCCACCCACATGGCTCGACTCGAGAAAATCATGCCCTTTCTACACTCGCCCAAAAAGCCTCCATATCAACACTCCCATTTGATGCATACTCCCGTTCTCGCGAGAGGGAGTGCCAATAAAGGCACAAAAGAACTTGGTATGTCTTTCTTCCTCTTGTTTAACATGTGTGCCCTTTTTACAACAGGCTCAAAAAACTCAAACTCTCTCTCTCTCTCTCTCTCTCTCTCATCTCTCTCTCTCTCTCTCTCTCTCTCCTCTCTCCTCTCTCTCTCTCTCTGGGGAATGCCAAAAAAGGCACAAAAAGCCTTGGGCACCTTTCTTCCTCCTCTTGTTTAAAAACACCAAAACGTATTTCAAACGGTATATGCCACATTATTTTCAAAGGAGTTCACTGTCTAAAATTGTGACTGTTTCAGGGGCTAACTTCGGCCTTTCTTCATGTTGTGATGAATCCCAAGGGGTAGCTCATGTCTATATGCAAAAAGAGCTTCACCTCCATCCCAATAGCTCCAATATTCCTTTGCGCCAACGTCCAAATTCCATTATTATGTAAAACCTTGCCCCATACAAGAGCTTGAAACACCAACAGTTTCATGAAAGCCTGTGTTTGCAACATGAGGTTCTACTAACAGAAAACTTGGAAATAAGGTAAGTGGAAGAGCTATCAGATAATAATATGTAATACAACTTTGTTGCAGAGTAGCATACAGACACAACAGCAATTGTCGAAACCCAGGTTTGCTAATCAGCGGTAACTGATAAGAAAATCCTGGTTTAGTTTTTTATGTTGTGAGAAGAATAGTATCAACATAAAAACAAACAGCAACTCAAAAAAGTTAGTGGCCTCGCTATGTCATAATGTTACTTGGCACAAATTCTGACTAAAGACAATACCAATATCATCCTCAGTTGCTCAATGTCAAGGTGAGAATCCTACCAAAACTTTGACTTTGAATGCCCACAAGTCCTAACCCCAGTTTCAACTCACAAGTTTAATATTTTTGGGTACTTTGGGGTCCTTTTGGTACTTTCTGTAGGAACATCATATGTATATCTGTGTGCTACGAATTGTGATGTACATATTAGGTCTTTAAGTACCATGTTTTGACTTGAGGTACTTTACTTTTGGTACTTCAATATTTCTGGGAACTTTGGAGACCTCATTTTGTACTTTTTGGTACTTTATATTTTTACTTTTGTGCTTTGGGTACTTCACATCTGGTAGTTTTATTGTTTGGAACTTTTCATACTGATTATTTGGTACTATTTACTATTTGGTATTTAACATTTGGTACTATTTATTGTGTACTAGATTGTTGTGCTTTGGTAGGAGCATGATATACTTAACAAGTACTTTAAGGTATTGTCTGCTAGTTTTGCTACTTACCATATTGGTTACTGTTTTCTATTTGGTACTACTTAGTGCTTATTAGATTATTGTCCTTTGGTACAAGTTGGTCCTTTAGGTACTCTGAACATTGGTACAGTTTACATTTGGTATTGTCTGCTATTTAGTACTAGTAATTGTCATGACATTTACATTTGCTGTTGTTTACTTTTCTCTAGGACACTACTTTGGTAATATTCACTGTCATGACATTTCCATATGTGACATGCAGAGGAAATGTGGTGTCCTCGAAACTGAGTGTGAAGAGGCTCAGATCCAGAGTGAATTTGTCAGAATGATAATTGCAAAATTCAACTAAGGAAGAACATTCATATTATTTCCAAGGCCCCAGATCAAGGATGAAGACAAGACAATCTATGCTTTAGGATCTT
Source organism: Adiantum capillus-veneris (assembly GCF_014529385.1). Taxonomy (NCBI): domain Eukaryota; kingdom Viridiplantae; phylum Streptophyta; class Polypodiopsida; order Polypodiales; family Pteridaceae; genus Adiantum; species Adiantum capillus-veneris. The sequence continues at coordinate 294,004 of NW_028221389.1, forward strand.
CTGTTGCTTGTGGGGAGTGCTTGGACTCCATCCATGTGGTTGGTTCTTTCATGCTGGCTGTAGGCACCAATACCACCCTCTCTATTTCGTTGCCACTCTAATGAAAAAAGACATTTGTGCGAAAGGTGGATGCAAGGAGCGCATCTCCGAAGTGGCCAAGACCTGGGCTCACAACAAGGGACGTGTTCAGAAAAGTAAGCAACCGTCTTCGTTCTTGTTTTGAACAAAATTTTGGTTTTTCTTATCGTAAAATGTTTGTTTGTTGGTGAACTATGTAGAATACGAGGTCAAAGAGGAGTATACGGACAACCATGTTGCAGACAAGCACTCCAAGGTTGGACATATGTTTGATAAGGAAATGGCAGATGGTGGTAAGTTCTATGATGTGGATATGCACGAGGTTGCTACACGCACATTTTAAGGCATGTCAAATGAAGTGCAATCAGACAAGTTAGATGAAGACAAGGACACCACCACAGGGGCCCATGAGGGAGTAAATGACCGCAAGGAAGAGCCGGGCCATGACGTGCTACCAAATCAAAGGTGGTGTGCTTGGTGGTGCTTTGGTCGATGTATAGCAGCCAAACAAGGCTTTTTGGTGGGTTGGGGGGGGGGGGGGGGGGGGGGGGGGGGGGGGGGGGCACATGGTAGAGGACAAGGAGAGGTATAGTATGTGATTGAAGGATTCCTTCAAATCTTTCAATTCATGGATTTTATTTTAGACGAGTGACTAGGATGATTAGGATTGCTATCTAGAAAAAATATAGAGTTTGTAGTTACCATGTCAAAGTAACTATTTAAAGCCTTGAGTAATGTAGCCAAAAAAAATCTTAGATTAAGAAGTATACTTTAGCTATTTCGAACTAGAAAAATTGAAGCTTTCTACTAGTTTCAGCCGTTTGCTTGTCAGTTTGCCACATAATACACACTTTGTTCCTAGTTGGGCAATCAATGGTTGGGGCAAAGAGTACTTTGCCTAAGGAGGCTGCTAAATCTCCCATATAGGGCCATAAGAAGGCAAGCAACTCCACAAAATCTATGAAGATGATACATTTAAACAACATCTCCTCTTTGCAAGGAAGCTGCCGGGTGTTTGTATACAGAGGATGTTTCCGAATGTAGTTACATATGTTTGTAACTTGCAAGGATGTTGCAACACTAGGGTTTTGGGCATAGACCAAGAGAAGGCCTTTCCCCAACCTATGCTTACATCTCGAAGGCGTGTGGCCTTAGGGGCTTTCGGAAGAAGATTTCATACTTGGTGGTACATATTGGAGATCCCAATGCCCACCCTGTGTGAATTGACCCCTACCAAGCTACCGTTTACATCGAGCGGAGCCACTTGGAAATGCCACCATCACTGATCAATGCGGCTCATGTGCATGCATGCAACACCCAACACAATGCCCATGAAATGGAAAGGGGGAACGAGCCATAACTCCTCTCTCTTCCCTTTCTCAATGAAGACCATCTCCCCGTATAAGTACCCTAACACCTCATCCCCAACACTCGTACGTGGGATTTTTTCCACCATGTGCCACTTCCATGAGAGATCCCCCCCATGGGTTATTGGAATCCGTAAAATTTTCAAAAGAAAACCTTTTTTTTGTAGTACTTTGAACCACAATAACTTTCAGCTTTAGAGTCAGATGGACCTCTTGTAAAGCCGTAGTGAAACTCTACTTTGTCGACTTTCCATTTTTAGAACCCCATTGCAATTGCAAGTTGAAAACCAAAAGGCATTTAACAGAAGTTCCCAAAATGGGATAAATTCACTTGCTTGCAACCTCATTGCTAGATTGCTAACTGCCAACTTCCCGTCACAATATCTTGGTGCTTGTAGCCTTGATTGATGAGTTGTCACTTTTGACTAGCTTCAAATACCTTATACACCCTCTGTAAACACTGAAGACTTGAGAAAACATACAATGGCACATATACCAAGGTAGTCAAAATGGTGTAGAAGCGGTCCTTGACAAAACTTCAATTGCTCCTATGTTTACCGTCCCGGTTCGGATTGTAGATGTGAAAAGATCGACATGATCCATAAATCAAACACTTTAGTCCTATTGATTCACATATGCCCTGATCATCATCCGTGCAATCCTGTGAGGATCTACAAAGCAGTTTCCCCTTTAATGCAAGATCATACACCTTGTAGATTGATGAGCCATCTAGGAACCAACCTAGAGAACATCTTGAAGACCACCTTTTGCTACATAATCAATGCATTATGAACATCTTGAGTAGCCCTCTTGATTAGCCCCAAATAGAGCTTCCTGGCCTAAAAACCAATAAAGACATGCATCCCTGGATAGCCCTAGTTGTACCTGATCTTCGTACTTGCTTTTTCACCTTGGCACATGCACTGGTAGATGCACATGGCCTTGCGTGCTCCTTATTTTAGCTACACCAATGATGCTATATAATCATGTGAGTCCATGTGAAGGGTGGACCACCACAAGCCTAGTGCAAGAATGGTGCACCTTCTAGGCTTCTAGTGATCCTGATAAATAAATAGCATGCTCTTTCTCCCTCTAGGCACTTTTTAGAACTTATAGATACGAAGTTTCAAGGGCACATATCTCGAAGTTTGCAACCAAACAATTGCAGCATAATTATTCTCTAAGAATGTGGTATTTCCTCGACTCTATGATTGTGCTTTTGGATTTCAATTGATTCACATTAACCATGTTATCCTCGAGATAATGGTAGATACGCTCTAAATACGTATCCCATATAATTTTGGCAATCCCATAGGGTGATATGATACAATGTTGAGTGTTTGCAAAATTTGTTGTATTTTCAATGGGTGCAAGCATGGACAAAGTCTATCACATCTTGTCTCATGTGGGCCACCATAGACCTTGGAATTAAAGCACCCTAGTCATGGGTTTGGGGCTAGGTGTTGCCCACATGGAAACCTATGGGAATGGTGCACAAGGAGAGAATACTTGTTGGGGCATGACACTCTTTTAAGGATCAATTCATCATCCTTCTAATACAAATGGCCTGCTATTAGCTGGTAAGCATAGCGCTCTCTTAAGAATCATGGTGCATGTTTATTGAAACTGGGAGGTATAGTAGTAGTGGTGAGGAGCATCACAATGTTCTTGGTCCATTCTGGAACCCATTCAATGGAAAAGAGTAAAGAACGGGGAAGGTCATCATTCACCCGGATGGGATCCTGCCCTGAGGTTAATTTAGAAAAGTGGTCTACGTGTTGGTGCTTTCCTCTTCTTGACCGCCACCTCAAGATTGAATTCTAGCAAAATTATAAACCAACACACTATCCTACCCATGTTGCATTGTTTGTGCTTGATGGTTGATGAGCAAGAAAAAATAATTTGCAAGCAAATGGCGTTAAAACTTCTCTACCTACATTGATAGCCCCTCGCGTTCCATGGTCGTGTGATTTTTCTCAGCGAGGTTCAATTTTTGGCTAGCATATGCAATAGAAAGAAACTAGATTTCCGTCAACAAGCTGGGCCAAGATGTAGCCAGTGGCATAGTCACTGACATCAATATGTGTATGAAAGATGTTACCCCACTCCATTGAGGTGCTTTCAGAATAGGAGTGTCACCAATGCAGATTTGAGCTTCTCAAAAGCCACGTTGCAACTAGTAATTGATATAAGGGCCGATCTATCTTAGGACACATGTAGAAAAGTCCTCGGGAGTACTTATGATGGCGAATGAAAACTTGTACAACTCATGGGCTTGCCAACTTGAGAAGATTTATGATAACCAACATTTTATCTCAATAAGTGATGATACCATAGTTGGACACTAAATGGCCAAGAATGCTGCCATGCCTAACTATCAGCGTTCGGAAAAAATGTGTCTCAGCTTAATATGGTGCCGTTTTCAATTTCAAAAATGCCGGTTGAGGGCAGGGGGGAAAGGAGAAATACCGCCCCAAAATAGAGAAAAATAGTGTAAAAACCCGAAAAAACAACCTAACTTTCTAAAATTTCCTCTTGACAAAATGAAAGAAAGGAATTTTGTATGTTTGGAAAAATGATTTTTCCCGAACACTGCTAACCATAGAGTTTTAGTGTGGCATTGTCTAATTTGGCTCTAACTTTAACGACACGCTTTACTTTTAAAAAAAGCATAAGAATGGCTAGCGGAGGAGTTTGCGCCGCGTTAATGTTTCTAGAAGGCATTTTCCAGTATCATAAAAAGCAAAGTTTACGCGGAAAGCAATTAGCAATAGCCGTGCTAAAAGGAGGGTTTAGGCTTATAAAAGGAGGCCGTCCGGCCATTTCCATTTTGTCGAATAAAACTCGAGGAGTTGCAGGTCGGTGCTTCCTACTCAGATTGTCGTCTCCAATATCCCTCCACCATGGCCAACCTTAGGCAGACGCTTGCAGGTATACGCAAAAGGTCTGCAGATCAAGAGGATCTCTTGCAACGTCATGATCAGCAATCGAGTATATCATAATCACCAGCAGCGCAAGCTCAAGGAGCCGCATCCTCAAAGACAATTCCGTCCTCGCGAAAGATGAAGGCTCTGCGCCTGTGCAACAAGACGTCGATGATGCGTCAGCTAGGGATCTGCATATTAATGAAGGCGCCCCGAGCTCTATATTAAGTAAGGATTATGGTATCCTGACGGACATGGAGGTGGCGTCCATCTTCTTGAGCTTTATAAGCGAGGTCAATAATATTGCGAATTCCAAGCTGCAAAAGCTATACAAGCAACGATGTCGTGCTGGCTCTGATGATCATCAACAGCATCACGCCATGGCCAACGTCAACAAGCTGCCCAGTACAGCAATTGGATCCAAGCAGATCAAGCGACACATGAAGATCGGCTCATCAGCAACGTCTGAGCAAGGCCAGCATAAAGATGTTCGCCGGATCATTGAACGGGTCGCATTGACGCCGGAAGGTCCAATTAGAATCAAGCTCGTTAATTGCTGCAGCTAAAGTACTGGAAGGAAATAAAATAGCTATAAATTGTATTGCATAATGGAGCTAGGGTTTTGGTTCTTAAGGAGGCCTTCACGTGCTGCTGACAAATTAATCATGTATAACAAGCTTACTTTGACTTGTATTAAATTAATGGCATTACTTTGACTTGGATCAAATTAATGGCATTACTTGCCTTGGATCAAATTAATGGCATTACTTGCCTTGTCGACGTAGTTTCTATCCCTGATTGAAATTCCAATATTTAATTTCTCCAATTGCAGTTTTTTCACTTAATGGACACCCAGCTTTAGATGAGATTATGGTAATAGAATTTGGCTCGCGTTTCCTCAGGCTTCTCTTAATTAAGATGATCCTGTTTATATAATTTTCTTTATTAACATCCATTAATTAAGTGGTCCCACCGAAACGTTCTCTTGAATATTGATTTTACGTGGAAAATTTCCATATCGTTGTCCCACGTAGCATACGTCTTTTTCATCAAGGGAAAACGTACTGTAGATTATCATGCCTCCATGAAACATGCATCCCACATGGGTCCTTCGCTTTCCATGAGGCAAAGCAGGTTTTGAGGTTTCAGAGCGACGAAACACGTTTTTAATGCTCAGATTAATGTAATGGCTAGATATCGACCATGCAAAAAACTCTACTTCGCATACAACAATTGTGTTTGGACATGCCAAGATTGAAGCTCTCGGACCTAGAACATAAGAGTTTGGCAAGGTGATCGTTGGCGTGCTTCATCCACAAATTAAGAGTGCACAATGCCAAATAACAATCAAATTGCAGTATACTTCATACAAAAAGTTTGTGTACAAGATATATTAAGACGAAGGGTAGACTAGGTAAGCAAACCACACAATGGAAGTGTGGATTTGGAAGGGCCAAGGAGGGGTCCCAACAACGAAAAAAAGAGGCAACCCCCGTCCCCTCCCAAAAAGAAAAAAAAAAGAGGCCTATTGGGCTACTACCATAGGAGCATGATCAAATGATAAAGATGGTCACCCCAAGGGGCCATGTGTTGAAGTTTCACTTTTTCTCCCCCAGATTCTTTCCAGCACGCTAGAGCTCAGTGCTTCTTGATGCTTCAATATGGCACGGATCTCTAAACCTACCTTCTCTATTAGCATAATCAACACATTGTTGGAAAGCTTCTCTATCCTTGTCACCTGAGAGCAATTGTTTGCATACCGTTTTCAAAGTCTCCCATGACCTCTCTGTTAGAGCCTTGACTATGTAGTTGAAATTTTGGAACCAAAATAAATGCCGCTCCATGCAAACGTGTACGCATTTGGGCCCAACATCTTTTTGCAGCCCCTGTTACTTGTGCCTTTTCTCTAGTAAATTGGTTAAACTATTTTGTTTGTCTACTAGCTTACGACATCAACCAACATCTTTTTGTAGCCCCTACTGTTTGAACGCATTTACCTGGAAAGTAATTAGCGGTAGCAGGTAGGGTTTAGGGTTATAAAAGGAGGCCGTGCGGCCATTTTCATTTTGTGGCATAAAACTTGAGCAGTTTGTTGCAATATTGCCCATCGGTGCTTCCTACTCACATTGTCATCGTCAAGGTTGTTGTGCGCCTCCAATATCCCTTCACCATGTCCAACCTTAGGCAGACACTTGCAGGTATACGCAAAAGGTCAGCAGATCAAGAGGATCTCTTGCAACGTCATGAGCAACCGAGTATATCATCATCACCAACAGCTTATTATAATGAGAAGCAATGATTGACTAGGGGACAGCCCAAGATCAGGAGCCGCATCCTCAAAGACAATGCCTTCCTCGTGAAAGATGAAGGCTCTGTGCCTGTGCAGCAAGTTGATGCTGCGTCAGCTAGGGATTTGCATATTAATGAAGGTGCCCCGGGCTCTATATAAATTTTTTGGTGTCAATAGGCCTTAGGAGCTCCACATAAGGCTTGTCAATACCACATACCTTCTCTATATTATGCCAAAAAATCAACCATTGGATAAGATGCATAAAAGTTTGGGTAGCACCTTGATAACTTGGATACTTTTAGATCTCTTTCTAGGGCTGTATGTAGGAATTATATAGTTTACATTTTTATACAATCTCAATATACCTCAGAGTTGTGGAAGCAAGATAGTGTTGGCAGTGTCCTGTCCAACACCCAAATCGGCGATAATGCATCTGAGCCATACAGAGTCAACCGTAGTTGTCAAGACTGCCCTATACTCAGCCTCACAACTAGAAGTGGCCACAGTAAATTTCTTCTTTCTCAACCATGATGTACGTGAACTGCCAAGCATGAAATAAAAACCACTTGTGAACACCTGCGTGTCAAAACAACCAGCCCAATTTGAGTTCGAAAAATCATGTAAGTCTGGCGTAAATGATCCCCCCTTGGGATAAAACTAGCCAAGATATAAAGTGCCACTCAAGTAGTGGAAAATCTTTCTGAAGTACTACCAATGCTTAGACCCTGGGATATGCATCAATCTGCTGACCTGTGAGACTGCAAACTGAATATCCAACCTCGTGTTGCATACATAAATGAGGCAGCCAACAACAATTTGGTAAAGAGTGACATCAACAAGATCACCAACATCATGTAGACTTAACTTCAAACCAGCTTCCATGGGAGTGGCAATAGGTTTGCAATCCTCAAGTCCAAACTTACATAGCAATGTCTCTATGTAGCTTCTTTGACACAAGGCAATACCACCATCACACTGCTTAAACTGTATGCCCAAGTAATGATGCAACAACCCCAAATCTTTCATCTTGAAAGTAGCATTCAAATCAGCCTTGAATTCAACAATATGTGCCTCATTGGGATCAATGATCAGCAAATCATCCACATAAAGAACAAGCATGAGAAGTACATTGCCCTCATGCTTGACATACAATGTGCTTTCTATTGGACTGTTACAAAAGCCTTGTTTGACCAAATGAGTGTCAGCCTTCTCATACCAAGCACGAGGAGATTGCTTCAATCCATACAAAGCTTTGCTACATTTTCACACCTTATTCTCTTGTCCTTTCTTGACAAAACCGCGAGGCTGCGTTACATAAATTTCCTCAAATATGTCACCAGTTAACAATGTCGGATTGATGTACATCCCAACCAAAATGAGTTGCCAAATGCACATACAAAATGCACAGTGGTCATACAACAATTGGGAACAAAAGTCTCTTCATAATCTATACCTTTTTGCTGTGCATAACTCTTTGCAACAAGTTGAGCCTTATAGCGATCAATCTCACCATCCGGCTTGTGTTTTAACTTGTAAACCCACTTTGTTCCAATTGCCTTTTTTCCAGGAGGCAAATCACATAAAGTCCATGTGTCATTTTCTATAAGTGCATCATATTCTGATTGCATGGCAGCCATCCAATTTTTTTAATTATGTGCTTCATCAAAAGACAGAGGTTCCTCAACATAATGTAAGCTAGACACAGCCAAAGCATAACAATCTGATGCATAAGATGCATGGCGAGAGCCTGAACAAGTGCGACTAGACAAAGGTGCATCCAATTTACTATCATGCAATGTATGCACCAGCCATTTTGGCAATACCTCTATCCTGCTCATTGTCAGCCCTTTCCTCATCAAGTACATCATGTACATCTGCATCGGTAATAGGATGATGTATAACACTTTTTGAAACCCCCATAGGCTATACATTTGCCTCATTGGAGTTTACATTTGAACTTCCACCACTAAAAAGAGGCAACAAAGTGTCATAAATGTCTTGTGAGCTTACATTGTTGTCTCTGGTACATGACAGTAAGGGTTGAACATAATGCTTTGTTTGTGGATGATACAACTTGTAACCTTTGCTTTCAGCACTATAACCACAAAAATACATTTGATAGCCTTATCATCCAATTTTCTACGCTATATTTGTGGCACCAAAGCATACGCCAAACAGCCAAAAACATGCATGTGCTCAATAGATGGCTTTCTATCATGCCATGCTTCATATGGAGTCATAGACTACAATGCTTTTGTAGGACACTTGCTGAGTACATAAGTGGCACACATGACAGTCTCGAGCCAACATGAATGTGGTAAAGCTTGACTTTTGACCATACATTGTGCCATCTTCATAAGAGACTTCTTTTTCCTCTCAGCAACACCATTTAATGGAGGTCAAAATGAACCTGAATCAAAAATCTGGGTAGACTAAGCTTTAAGAGCTATCCCAAAAAAAAATTCAACCTGCCAACGCTCACCAAAGCGAATGCTTAGAACTGACTACGTAGAAACCTTTCCCTGATGGCCATTTTTGAGTCAAATTCGTTAATGATTCTTCTTGCATCAGCAGCTAGGGTTCCCAATTCTTCTTCAATAATTGTAGATACATCCCTTGAGACAATCTGTTTTATGAACTCTGAGGCATCTATGAATCTCTAATGTTTCTGATTAGCTACATGCTTTTCCACATTTTTTATGCAATGTTGCATTTAATCAGTCAAGAAAAGACATGCATAAACAAGGTCAGTCTCAACATATCTTTTAATTTGCTGCATAAGTCTACTCATAAATAGCTTGAACATAGGATGCCTCAACAAAGAGTTATTTACCATAAGTGAATGTTGGAGACCAACATTATTAAACTCAAAATTAAGCACATCAGATAAGGAAAAGACACGAGGGATGTGGTCTGTCATGGAGCATTTTATAATCAACAACCAAATCATCATCAGTAGGCAGCCAGTGAGTAGAACAAAAATAAATTCTTTCAAGCCAGGACCAAGAAGACAGATGAGATTGTGAATGGAAGGTAAATCCTTGGTTTTGGTATGTAGTTTCTAGCCAAGCATCCTGTAAATTACCTGCACTCACCATTCTCTCCCTAGAATTACTCTCTAGCTTGTTAATAAGAGAGCCAGTAGAGGTGATATCCTGCCCTGCACATACCATGTTAAAGTCCCAAGCCATAATTCAATGAGATAGCTACAAGCCTACTATCCATTGCCAAAGATCACCCCTAAGTCTAGGGTTATTGTCTGCATAGACATTAATCAACATCATTTTGCCCCATTGAGTGGATATCTGAAAAACTGAGCATTGACCATTTGGATGATCCAGAATCCAGATGGGATGAAGAGATGTCTTAATGCAAGTAAGCTCCGGGAATCCCCCTTTCTTTCCTCCATAGAAGCACTCCATACCTCTATAGTGCATAAGTTGCCTTGCCTTGTCTTTCCTTTTATGCTCTTGAACTAAATACACATCAATCTGACTAGAAAACATCCACTTATTAAAATTGTGCAACCTTGAGGGGTCATTCTACCCTTTTACATTAAAGGTTGCAAACTTCATACTGTTATGAACCATGTGTGTTTCCTCCTCACTATCTGTTTCTTGCATATGCACTTCTAGATGAATGCCTCATGGGTCGGTTTCATTGTTGGATATTTTTGTTTCTTGGCTAACTCATGGGTTTCCATGATGTTTTCTATGGCTACTGAGGTTTCACGAGATGGCATGTCCTCCATGAGGGCTTCATAATAATTATGTGAGATATACCCCAAGGAGAAGCCCCTTGATTTAAATAATTCCCAGGTAGCAGCTGTGAAACCATCCCCATCTACCACTCTCTTGACTTTCTCTGCTGGTTTTGGATTTTTTGAAGATGATGGAATGTTACTCCCCACACTAGGTTTAAACAAAGTCTTGGGTTGGGTGGTTGCCTACCACTAGGTGTCCTTGCATAAAGTGGGGATGATCCACCTCCTTGTTATTGGTTGTAGACACTTTTCCTCTATCAACTTTGGAGACATTTTTCCCAAGATCTGCTCTTGCGGGACCATATTTTTGCTCCCCAGATAAGATGGGATGAGGTGAGAGGCAGTAGATATTGTAGGGTAGTTTTTTGAAAAATGTCGTGAGTTTCCACAATGATATCACAACCCAGCAAGATTCCCCGATTTCAAGTAAAACACAAGCACTACAAGACGTCTTTAATGTAGCGATCGCTCAGATGGGGAAAAGCTCGGCCTCGCTATAGGCGTCGCTATGTAACAAAGACTATAGAGACGCTCATAGAGACGCTTATAGTGACATTCATAGCGACGCCGACCCTTAAAAATAATTTGAGAGCACCAGAAACTCAGATCTGTATATCTGAGTTTCGGTGCTCTCTGCACAATAGGTATACCTTCCCCCCCCCCCCCCCCCCCCTCTCTCTCTCTCTCTCTCTCTCTCTCTCTCTCTCACACACACAACACACACACACAGGAGATGAGGGAGAGCGAGGTATGCTCCCTCCCTCTCCTCTCTCTTATATTCCCTTCCCTCTCTCTCTCTCTCTCTCTCTCTCTCTCTCTCTCTCTCTCTCTCTCTCTCTCTCTCTCTCTCTCTCTCTCTCTCTCTCTCTCTCTCTCACACACACACACACACACACACACACACACAGAGAGAGAGAGAGAGAGAGAGAGTATGACTCCTCTCCCTCTCTATATATACTCTCTCTCTCTTGAGATCATCATCTTTGCTCTTGCTCTACCTCAAGAGAGAGAGAGTGAGAGAACTCTAAGAGACAGAGACACAGCAGAGAGACAGTAAAAGAGAGAGAGAGAGAGAGAGAGAGGTTAGAGAGAGGGATAACGAAAGTAGAGAGAGAGAGAGAGAGAGAGAGAGAGAGAGAGAGAGAGCTAAATAAAGAGAGACAGCGAGAGAGAGAGAGAGAAATGAAATGAAATGATATATTTAACGTCTTCAAAATGCCGAAATCACTTATGAGACCAATCCGATAAACTCCTTGTGGATCTTATCTAGTGTTGGGGTACAAACATACAAGTGAAGTAAAGTGGAAGGCTAAAATCATCATCAATTTTCAACATTGGGCGTTGTTTGAGAAAGTAGTGCATTGGTCGGTGAAGAGCTTCGTCAATGTCCGCCTTGTAAATAGACATAATGTGTGAAGTTGAGGGTTGCCAAAAAAAAAATTATGCTCTTTGAGGTCGTACGATGGAGCTGATGGTAGCAGGTCTTATGGTGTTTGTAAGCGGTGTTTTTGTCATAATTGAAGCAAACCATAGCCAAATCTTGTGCTTCCCCTTTCCCCCTTCTTGCATTTCCTTGCTCAAAGTTTTTGGTGCCAATTGTGTGAGTTGTGTGTGCCCCCCGGGCCATTTGTCTGTGAGGGAGAAAGAGAGAGAGGTGTGTACTATAAGATTGCTAAAAACGGGCAAAATCATGATGGTGTGTTGTCTGTCAATTGTGTGGAGTTTGTCTTCATTGGTAGGCGGTGGTGCACCCAAAGTGTGACAACCCTAGTAGAGGACATAGGCAGTGATGTGTATGCTTATAGATGCATGGCAGAGGGCTAGAACATATGGGAAGATCCTGGACAGATAGGTGGCAGCAGAGATATATGCTTTATGTGGGTTTTTAGACCCTAAAGGCTACAAGATGGGCCGGAAAAGGTGGTAGGTGAAGGAGGCTCAAGGTGATGGTTTCTAGCTCAAAAATGTAGAGCTTGAAGTTCTAGAGGAGCAAGTCTAGATGGCTCATCAAACGGAGCTAGAAAGCGAAAGCCATGACAGAGCAGGTGATTCCAGGTAGTCCAAGGCATTTTGGAGCTATGGGTGTGTAGTGCTTGATTTATGGAGCCTGCTGGTCTTTTCAGATTGTCGTTTGGAACTTTGGAGGTCAAGATACTAGCAAATAAAGATTTGTCGGGGGCCAATTCTGTGTCGGGTTGGTTGCATGGATAGATGTGACATCTAAGATTTTTGAAGCTTTTCTAGGTTTTGTATGAATTCTATGCAGCAAGTAAAGGCCATGGGAGTTTACAGCTCGTCAATCGGGCACCGGGTCGGTCAGATATTAAAGTTTGAAAATGATGGCAGTTGCCGGTCAGGTGGTAGCAAACGGGTTTTTTAGGCGCATCATTTGAGGGCACGGCAAAGCCAAAATGGTACTGAGGTTTGTACAGTTCGTAGCCAACAAAGAGATCTATTGGTTGGAATTTGCGGCTCAATCACAGGGTTGGTGTGCACCAAATGGCATCGGATTGAAATGGTGAGAGGAGGAGACTTTTTATGCAATTAAAATTAAGAGTTGGTGAAGTTTTGACCATTGGGGGGTGATTTGAAGTGGATCTATCACGTATTTGTGGGTTAATCCCACATGATAAGTACGAGGTTGACTTGGTAGAGTACATAAGCACAAGGGAGACGTGCACTTATGTGTCGTGGTGTAGGAGTTGAGCTCCGAAGACTATTCACCATGGTGCCTAGAGCGCGCACAGCATTGTTGTGGTTGTGCCTGATGGACATGATGTTGACGTGGGGCGGTACCTGGTGGTTTTGTTGAAGCAAGTGGCGGATAGGCCCGTTATCGATGGCCGTTGACTTTGCAATGGCATGATGATGTGGTAGAGGCCCATCACGCGCCCGTAAGGGCCAAGTCATGCCTTGGGTTCCCAAAGGAAGTAAAGCCAAGAATAGAAGGGCATCCTCACATGCAAGGGATACCAAAAATAGACGAGGAACCAAAAAAGGGGAGTGCCCACGCTCAAGAGGGGCCCGTTCTTCCATGTGGGGGTTCTCTTTTCCGAGGTCAGTGAGACGGGAGGACCAAGGGATTCTTGAGCCGAAGTGTGGCTATGGAGTTGGTGTGGAGCTGAAGGGCAACCAGATTTTTGTGTTCTACTTGCCGATGCTTATGCCGGTTAGGAGCTACAGCTGTATATAGTCGTCTTTGTTGAAAGAAATCCATCATTATTGTGCATCTGGTGTCGATTCCCCTTATCCCTTCTCTTCTTTATTGTGTGCATCTGGTTTCGGGCTGTGTAGGTAGTTGTGTCCCCCCTGATGGTCTGTTGTGCACAGAGAGGTTGAGAGAGGTTGTGTGTGCGGTGAAGGGATTGAATCGAGCTATACAAGGTGATTGGGCTTTCTTGGTGGTGTCATATTGAGTGTGTGCAAATGGTGGTGTGCAAACGGTGGTTTGTCGGTGAGTTGTGTGAGTTTTGAAGGTGGACTCTAGTGGATTGGGGTGTGTAGTGATTTTCTTGGGCTGTAGAGAGGCAGATTACTTGGGTTTTGGGTGTGTTTCCCTTCCCCCTATCCATCTTCAAGTTCCCCACGGAGGAGCATTGATGCTCCGATTTGAAGTTTAAAGTGGTGTTTGGAAGCCGACAAACGGTTAGCAGATGGTCAAAATATTTGGAGGTTGTGTTTAAAGGTAGGAGAGATGATGTAGTCAAGCTTTGGGCCCATAATTGGAGGTGTTTAAGACCTTGAAGATTGGTTGGCAAATTTTGAATTGTGGATTATATTGATGCATATGTTGAGACGAATGCGAAAAAGCTGCAAATGGTGTCGTTGCTGATGCGCAGACAAGCAAAGGTTTGGTACAATGATTTGAAGGGTGATGATCAACGTTCATGACACGAATTGTGGAGGCAGTTTTTGGAGCAGTTTGGAAAGGTGATTTCCCCGACAGAGGCTGGTGCTAAGTTGAAATTGGTACACCAAGAAGTAAGTAAGGATTTTTCTATTTTCCTTGAGGAATTTGAAGCTTGTTGGAAGTAGTTAGAATCCATGCATAAACAAGCGCCAAGGGATAATGCAAGCACAAAGAGCATCAACTCAACACTCGGATAAATAGATCTCAGCTAAGCATAAAACGCATAACTTTATATACAAGTGGTGAGCAAACATTGTGCTCAAATCACGTCCCACAAGTAGTGATGTTAATCTGACAATTGCATAAATCTATACTTGTAAGCATGTAGAACCTATAACCAATGACTATTTGTAAAATGTAAGCATTAGACTCACCATTAGAATGTTCTTCAATCAAAAACAATGTATACCATAGATCTACCTATAGCCACTATGAGCATACATAAATCTCACTCCTACGACAGAGGATACAAGAGCACTAAATCCACATCCAAGCTAACAAAATCTATAAAAGTGAGAGTAAATACTTGATCATTGTTAAAATGGGAGTAAATCAACCACTACACCATCCTAGAATCAAATTGCAAATACATGCAACATATGGCAAGAATTTGGGAATAGAGTTTCTCTTATATTTTCAGTAAAATCTCAAATACAACTTAGTCATTCAAAGTGGCATGCCAAAAAATCATAGAAGTATAAATTAAGCCAACTAGGCACTCTGCTTAAACGAGAGACTCAGACTCTCATCCACAAATGTCATACAACGATCAAAAGTGATCAAATGCTCTCCAAACTCAATGAATAGAAGCAAGACATTGTTGTGAGTTCTCACAAAAAGTGCATAAACTTGTCCAAGACAAAACCATCTCAATCAAAAATCCACATGTGGCATACATACAACATAAGCATGGCATAAGCTCATTCCCATATGAGTAGCTCTTTGGAAACTCCACATCTCTGCTATCTGTATACCCGTGAATCCATCACCTACGAGCTATCAAGAGCTCCATTTGTATTAGCATATGCATACATAACATAAATTCCACACATAACGAATGTGTGTTGGAAACCTCTGTGAAAAACCACACAATCTAAAGCATAAAGCATCGACCGGAATGTTCGTCGGTTAAAAAATGCACAACTTGTAATCTTGCACACTATCTCGTTGATCAAAAACCTCATCGGTCAAAAACCAGACACATGGATAAGAAACCACTTGTCAGCATATGACATACATTTCCTCCGAGATTAGTGCCGGGGAAAAGTACAATCTAGCTCACAAAATCCCTGTGAAGGTCAAGTTGTACCTATCATGGTGGCCGTAGACATCCGAGAGTCGATGTCGCTTGTCAAAAAAAACGTACTTCCAGAAGATCATTGGATCCATGTGTGTCATGGCGTATCTGTGCACGAGAAGAAATCAAAACATTGGAAAAGAGCCTAGTCCCACTCTCTCTCGCTCTCGCTATGTTGAGGAAGTGGCCAGATAGACTCGTTCCATCTACCTCTGTGTGTATCTATGCAAGAGAAGAAATCAAAACACAAGAGGAGAGACTAGACCCACTCTCTCTCGTTCTCGCTATGTCAAGGAAGTGACCAGATAGACGTCGTCTATCTACCTGTGTGTGTGTGTGTGTGTGTGTGTGTGTAGCTGTTTAAATCTTAAGTAATAAGACATAATTGAATTTTTACATTCAAAAGACCACTGGCCAAGGAATAATGAACTGATATGTACAAAAATAACTCAGTATCAGAATTATTTAGGTACAATTATGATTGTAGGGAAGAGGTCCTCTTTCAGTAAGGTTGGTAGTAAAAAAACATCCCCGTTCCTCAGTGGGTATTTCATCTCAATAATGTTGCTTGCCAAAGAAAAGAAAACCCTCCAAGATAAGATAGAGTCCTTACCTGCATCCATCCAACCAAGACAAAAATTCAATTAGCCTTGGATGTGTTTTACAGGTATCAATGGCCATGTCAGTTGTTATCCATGTCCATCTTATAGATTTTAATTACTTTAGCCAAGCTTAGGTTATTAGATTTTTTTAGCAGTCTTTACATATTCCTTCAAAAATCAATGGTACAATCTACCTTCTAATCTGTGTGGTGAAGTCCAAAAAGTTTAAGCCACAGCTTGGTAGCTATGCTTGAGTCCATAGTAGCAAACATATACTTACTAATCAATAGAGTATCAAAAAAAGACTCCATTTTTTCAAGTGGAACCTCATTTCGCGAGCCATATCTCGGTATTTATGCCATGTTTTGAGGGTACCAGCCATATATTTACCTTCAAACTTCCCAATTTTTCTCCATAGCTTGATAGCTATGCTTACACTAACAATAGCATCCATATACTTACCAAAATCAGAAATAGAGTATCAAGTGGAACTTTATGTCATGAGCCAAAGGTCAGTTTTTTACGCCAAAGCTGACAGTAATATCCATATACTTACCTTCAAAACTTCAAGTTTTTAAGTTCTTAGTATTCAATACAGTTCAGCATTGTTCAGTCCTGTTTTTCTCCAAGATACTTTCAAGCTTCCACCGTCATGGGTGCTAGATGGGTTAAAATAACCTTAACTCCTTCTCCCCATATGAAACCATGAGGGAAAGTATTATGAAGAAGTCCAAGAGTTTCCATATTGCATACAACAGAAAAGCCAAACGTATCCTTGTCGATGTCAGACAGAGTTTCATCACCAAAACAAACACAAGCTTTCAGAAAGTCCAAGGTTTCATTCACATTCCATGCGGTTACTAGCCTTAGCTATAGGCCAGAGCTAAAATGCATTAGCTATATATTTACCCCCCCTTTTTTTTAAGAAAACCCAAGTGATTCATCATACAAAAAATTGTAATGTCCGGTTACTGTTAGGCCCGCAAAAAGAAGAAGACCAGTGTCGGCTAAAACAGAGCCCCAAAAAAACCAGTGTTGGCTAAAACAGAGCCCAAAAAAAGCATGTATCGGCTAAAACAGAGCCCTTTCTTTTTTCTAAACATACCTTAGTTAGGTCGGTAAACGGCAAGACCTGCAACGGCTTAAGCCAAGCCAAGAAAACCAATGATGCACAGTTTTTTTTCTAAGACCAGTCGACATCAAATCTCCCCAATTTTTGCAATAGGTTCCATTAGGTGTGCTTTCAATCAGTCAGACGATGCCTTGCTACCATATTTAAGGTCTACGCAGAGTACTTGCCCAAACAAATTCTTAAATTAAACCCCTAATGAATGTTATACAGTTCAACGCTATGCTATGAGAACTACTACAAGTAGTACCAACGTAATGTTTTAATATTTGAAGCAACAGATAACCAAAGCTCAAAGATTTTTTTTCTCAAAAAGAGGCCTAGAGAAAAACCTGAGTATTTTGCGCAGTGAGCTCCATAGCTCGGACAGTGAAGCAAACGGTATATTGCCTTTAGTCAGAACAACAAAAATACGAACAAGCTAAGTGAGGGGCAAAGTGCACCCTCACCTTTTTTATAGAGGTTGAGCTGCATTTTCCTGAGCGTGATCGATGAGAGAGGCAAGCCTCCCTGCTATGTAGCGTCTTCAAGTGATGCACAGAAAGCCTTGCAAGGGGAGATCCATCCCCAGGATGCGCAGGCCGCCTACTATTTGCAATGAGAGCCCGGCATTTTTACTCACGCCCAATTCTAGGGGAGAATTATTATGCAAGGGCATAGTCCCATAGGCCATAAGTGGCATGTAATGAGTCAGTATCCCATGAGTGCTTCAGAGGGGGGGGAGGGGAGGGAGGTTTTATTTAGGAGGAGGGAAAAACTAAAGCATTAAAAGTACCACAGTGTGTGTGTGTGTGTGTGTGTGTGTGTGTGTGTGTAGCTATTTTATCATAAATAATAAGACATAATTTGAACTTTTACATTCAAAAGACAGCTGGCTTCAGAGAAAGAGAAATGATAAGTACAAAAACAACTCAGGGTTAGAATTATCTTTGTACAATGTTTGTATGAATGAAGCCTCATTCCAGTATATAGATAGAAGTACTTCCCTTGCAATAGGTGTATGTATAATCCTGTATTGGACAATTGCTAAAAGCCAAAAAAAACCTTCCAAGATAAGATAGAGTCCTTACCAGCATCCATCCAAACAAGACAACATTTATATTATCCTTGGATGTGTTTTACAGGTATCAATGGACTATACCAGTTGTTATCCATGTCCATCTTTTAACATTTTTTAAAAACATTTGAGCTTAGTCCAAAGTACTTATGTTCTTTTATATATAAGGTTCAAAAAATAAAAATTTAGTATTTTAGTCTTAGCGTAGAGTGCCATACCCCCTACTACTTCAAATGGTAAGTTACCCATCACAAAACAACTTTGAGTAAATTAATGGAGCTCCATCTGTGAAGAAGTTTAAAACTTGCTATAAACGAGTATAGACCCATTGTAGAATAAATTCGGAACTGATATAGTTTACAACGTAATCCGATCCTTCCTATTTACTATAAGTCACAAACTCCCATCAAATGGTGAATGTAAATAGAGTTTTGCATTATCCCGTCTTATCAAAAACAGGTGCTAATATGCAGTGTAACTGGGAAAAATCCCATAGGGTCGCCCAAAACAGCGTGTTTTAGCAGGCAATGTACGGCAAAATAGGATTCCAAAGTACACCCAACCATAGGTGTTTCATACCAGTTTAAAAAAGAGACAGTTTTTTTCATGTCAACCAATTACAGCGACAGTACCAATCATAGAAGCCAATAGTCATCCAGGGAATACCCCCATCCCAAAGCATCTTACTGTAATGATAGTGACACATCCATATGCAAGAAAAAACCCCTCTGGGTTGTACCCAAAGCTGTAATGCGAGATACTTACCTTCACAATGGGCAGAGCTTTTTACCAAACCAGTGAGCCATTTATCACAAAGTTAACCGAATAGCTTAAAGTGTAAAGCGGTATCAATTACCATCCAATCATTTAAGTACAACCTTTCCAGAACAATTCTGTTTAGTGCATCCTTACCTTAGGCTAATATGCATTTATCTGTAAAGAACCGAAACCCAGCTGAGGGTTTAGCCAAAAAAAACCTTTAGTTAGTGCCATTTAGAGTAAAGCAGCCATAAAGTGGTTTTTATCAAAAAACACAGCAGGTTATGCCCCCATATATTAAGCTGTTTCCAAGCATTGTCATGTGACTGAAACCAGTAATCACCGGGCTAGACACTTCCTTTTTTTAAAATTATACCGTACAGTCTGCAGAAAAATATATATTGCATGGTCCAGCCATGTGGTAGTACCCCATTATCACAAGCAAATAAATAGTTTTCTCAGCGCAGCCAGAATGTCAGTAAGTTAAGCCCAAAGAATCAATCATTAACCATATGATGCTATGCATAGCCATTAAAAATCGGGGCTATAGCAATTAACAATACTCCTTAGTGGTGTTACCAAAGCAATGCCATCCCACACCATGGTTTTTACCGATTAACCAACTCATAGCATGCTCTGTCAAGCCAAGTCAATCCACCCATACACAGAGCAATACCATAATAATAATCTCAAAGAAATGATTGTAACAAAACCAGTGAGGCCAAACATGGTAACCAACCTATGTTGTAGCTGTTGCAAGCTCCATTGTAGATGCAGTAGAAAAAAATATAAACAGTTCTCACACTTTACGCAAGAAAAACTCACAGAAGGCTAAGTGAGGGGCAAATTGCGCCCTCACCTCTTAAATAAAAGAAGGAGGAAGGCCGCCATCCTTGAATATGTGTAGCATTTAGGTAGTATTGAGTGGAGCGAGCCCCTCCTGCAGGTCTGATCAAGCATGGCCGATTGTCATGCAGTTTTGTTATGGAAAATACCACCATAGCGCCTTCACGGTAGGTTTTAGAGAGGGCAATAAACCACTTAATTTGCAACTCGCTACACTACCCACACTCTTGCCAGCATGGAATTCACAGATTGACCAGAGAATACAAATGGTTATCCTAGCATGAGAATATGGCTACGTAAACATGGATAATCCTCAAGGCATGGAATTCACAACTACTTCTCCTGGCATGGTGAATGAGAAAGGTTGTCCAAATAGGGATTGGACTACTGTGCAAGGCTGCCTAAACAGGGATTGGACTATGGAGCTGAATGCAAGTGTTCACAGCATGGACACCGCTTCTATGCATGAGTATTGGGCTGCTAAGAAATGAGAATAGAGAAGGAAAGAAAAAGAAAGCAGCAGGTTGCAAGATCCATCTTTAATGGATGAAGCCAAATCAAGAAAGTAGATTTGTTCAGCTAAGGCAAAGTTTTGGCGCACACAGACACTAGGGCTTACAAGAAGTATCCAGACAGAGTTATTCCATCAACACTTGCTCCATCCTACTTTTAAGGATCTGCAAACATCAATAGCTAATTTTGAAAGCACTCTTCTATCTAGCATCCGTAACACCCTCAGCCAGCTCAAGGTGCCCCGCTCAACAGATGAGATCTTCTTTGATGATGGTAATGAATAATATCCATGGCACAACACAAATGAACCATACAAGGATAGCAGGTATTTTGAGTGTTCATCGGAGAAACATTGCTGCAGCCAATTATCGTCTTGAGATTAAAGATGATGAGGAAGTTTTGCCATTGAGTGCATGTCAAAGATAATTGCCTCAAGGTAACATTGTCACAGGTGAAGTAAGAGATCTAGTTTATGTCGTTTGGAGCTCAGAGACTCTAGTTTCACCCAACAAAAAGGATATATGTCAGAAGAGGATTGGAAGAAAAAGTGTTATCAAACATCCAATGCATCTTCTCGATGAGTCTCAGGTAAATTTAAACCGTTGCTAATGTCTTTTGTGCCTCTCTATTTTCTCAGGTGTAATGTACTCTACTTATAGTACTTGAAGGTATTCCATTTGTTTTACCTCATACAATACCTCTAGTAACTTGCTGAAGGTATATCATTTGGTACATGTAGCAACCTAAGGTATAATAGTAGCTTTATTAATATGAAGGTACTCCATTGTTATACCTTAAAATGCCGTATGCTTCCACATTAGGTACTCAATAGCACTTTTCATGTGATTGGAGTACCCTATAATAATGTTCATAGGTCCTTCATCTACCCTATACTACCATATAAGGTACACCATAGTACATTCAATCTGATTTGAGTACTCTATAGAACCTTGTGATGTAGGCCAAAGTACATTTATCTACCATATAGTGGCATGTTATATGGAGCACCCTAAAATGTACTAAAGAGTACCATATAATTCCATGTTATGTACTACATAATATCCCCATCCACCCTATAGCATTACTCAAGGTACTCTATAGTACATTTCCTAGTACAAAACAAAAATATATTTCATTGATAAAGTCTTACAGTACCAAAATTGGTACTATATACCACCAAATTGGTAATTTATGGCATCCACCTGGTACCACCATTTAAGGTACTCTTTAAGAAATTTCCAAACTAGTTTCAAACTTGGTATTGAACAATACCAAATTGGTACTCTACTGCACCAAATGGTAAAGTACTAAATAGCTAATGTCTTACTATACCAAATCTGGTACTACACAAAATCCAATTGCTAATGTACTCTACCAAATATACAAAAATTGGTACTATACAGTACCAAAAATTGGTACTATACAGTACCAAAAATTGGTACTATACAGGTACTATTCTGTACCAAATGGTACTGTACAAAATGGCTAATATTTTACAACCCCACATTTGCTTATGTACAAAACCAAATGGTACTGTACAAAATGGCTAATATTTTACAACCCCACATTTGCTTATGTACAAAACCAAATGGTACTGTACAAAATGGCTAATATTTTACTCTCATAATTTGTTTTGTTTTAATGTCACAGATTGAGTTGTACCAAAGATTCAAGAGGGCCAATCCAGAAGTGGAAATTTCTCTTAGATGTTTTGAGGCTTTAAAGCCTTACTTTCTCCAAAAAATGAAGAAGCGATATACGTGTTGCTGTGTATATCATGTCCAAATGATATATTTTAAAGAGGCATTTAATCATATGCGACAAAACAAGTTTGAGCATTATGGAAAGGATCATGCCTGCACATGTTCCGTTTGCTGTAGTGATGATTCAGGTAAGTGTACTGCAAACCAATTAGTGTCTCATAGAATCAGTGATATGTGGGAATCACTTTTATGTCCAAAGGCTCATGATGCAGAATACTATGCAAAAAAATGCTCGTTTGGATTTGCTCTAGATTTGGAATAAATAGGTTGACATTGTGTCCTGATGAAATTTCAGTGGATAGTGGGGAGGTCACTGTGAAGATCTTCACAAATGTTTCAACTGGGCAAGTTGATGCAGGTGGGTCTGAGAAGAAAAGAAAGGACTTGGTAGTGCAACAAATAAGATGCTCTACTTTTATTAACCCATTCTCATCTCATCTTAAGAGCTTCATCAAGCATAACTACATTTTTTTGGTGGCAGGCACAACAATTTAAAGAGTGCTTACTCAAGTTTCCATCAGATGTTGTTGTTTCGATCATCGAATTTGCCAAGAATTATCGATTTAAAATAGAAAATGAGATAAAGTCCATGCACTAGTGGTCTAATCAGGTTACAATACTTATTCACATTACTTATGTGAGAAACTCAGGAGGTGGTGTTGAAAAAACACTCCATTTTTACATATCTGATGATATAATACATGACACTTTGTTTGTACAACATTGTTTTCTTCTTCATGACAAGTGGTTGAAACAGAAAGGCCATTCTTTACGACGTCATTGGGTGTTGTCAGATGGTTTAGTGTCTCAGTTTAAAGCATGAAGACCTTTCTACTTTGTGGCTAGGCATTATTGGTTGACAGGTCTGCAGATGATGCATAACTTTTCAGCATCAGGACATGGAAAAGGTGAGCACGATGGAGCAGAGGTAATCATAAAGAGAACCCTCACTCATGAGGAGTTGAAACCAGATGGCTGGCCTATGAAGTCTGCAGTTGATGTAGTCAACTATCTAAATGAAACATTTCAGCATAAATCAAGTACACAAAGATTTTTTTGGCTAGTTTCAAGGATGATGTGCGACGCAATGTCCAATGGGATTGTCAGTGTATTACAGGCTCATGATCATTTCATTGCATTGTCCATGCGCTCTACGATATCGTACACTCTCATGTTTTTGTGATTCATGTATCTGTGGGCAATGGAGAAGATGTTTTTGGCCTGTTCGGGGTCCGTTTGAGGTCATCTAAAAGGCCAAGGGTGCCCAACTAATAAAGCTAAGTGTGGGAACTGAAAAAACAAGAGAGAAGAATAGACAACATGTAGAAGAATGGAAATATTTGATAGTCCAATCATTATTGGAATCAGACGATCCTTGCAGCGATGAAGACGATGATGCCAAATAAAATAATAGTTCTGATTTCAATTTGCCAATGCATAATGTCTCTAACCTCCCCATGTATGAAGGGAACCCTGAGTGTTTGTGTCAATTGTTGTCAATTGGTGACAACTTTGCAGCCAAGGTAGCAGAGAAAGGACATGATTTCTATTTGATTAAATGCACCAAAAAGAGGAACGAGACAGTGAAGGCACAAAAGGATGCATGGCACAACAAAATTGTTAGAGGGGGAAAGTAGTTGAAGGCTTGTACTATGGCCAGTTGAAGGCATTTTTGATACATACAGCCTTCTAAATCATACACCTCTAGTTATGATCTACTCACACCTTGTAAGAGCAATACGGTTTCCCATGGAGCCTATCCCTGGATGGAAAAATAGATTCAGGTTATCTACTGAAATTTATGAAAACATATACAATAACATGCCGTATGATGATGAGAGTGATCAAGATGCACTAATCATGTAACAAACAATACCAAACATAGAGGTAGAAAGTACAAATAGATCACTTTTAGGATCTCTGATAATACTTGGGTTAATTACCATATACGCACACATTGCACACTCACAAGTGGTATCAAAGCTTTGATTTCTTGACCTTCTCTTGACGTACGTGCAAAAGCTTTGAGAGAAGCTAAGGTTCAATACCTTAGCACAAAGCAATAGAATCAAAAGGAGGAGGAGGAGATCCACAATCACAGATCTATAGGAAATTGACACCTCAGTAAAGGTATTGGGAGCATTAAACAAAAGGCATTGTAGAGATTTTCATTAATGAGAAGTGTTGAACCTCATAAAAAAGAGCAGCACTAGAGACTCTTTCTTTGCAGTAGCGCTATGAGGCAACAAAAAAACACCATAGTGTTGATAAAAAAAACTGGAGAGTGGGAGCGTTGGAGTTTGTGAAAACTGAAGGTAGGACAATGTTGAAAATTTCAGCGATGAGTACAAAATGCTAGTGAGTTTTTCTCTCTATAGTGCAACAAAGAGCATGTATGCAACACCACACACACACACACACACACACACACACACACACACATGCATCCCTGGATAGCCCTAGTTGTACCTGATCTTCGTACTTGCTTTTTCACCTTGGCACATGCACTGGTAGATGCACATGGCCTTGCGTGCTCCTTATTTTAGCTACACCAATGATGTTATATAATCATGTGAGTCCATGTGAAGGGTGGACCACCACAAGCCTAGTGCAAGAATGGTGCACCTTCTAGGCTTCTAGTGATCCTGATAAATAAATAGCATGCTCTTTCTCCCTCTAGGCACGTTTTAGAACTTATAGATACGAAGTTTCAAGGGCACATATCTCGAAGTTTGCAACCAAACAATTGCAGCATAATTATTCTCTAAGAATGTGGTATTTCCTCGACTCTATGATTGTGCTTTTGGATTTTAATTGATTCACATTAACCATGTTATCCTCGAGATAATGGTAGATACGCTCTAAATACGTATCCCATATAATTTTGGCAATCCCATAGGGTGATATGATACAATGTTGAGTGTTTGCAAAATTTGTTGTATTTTCAATGGGTGCAAGCATGGACAAAGTCTATCACATCTTGTCTCATGTGGGCCACCATAGACCTTGGAATTAAAGCACCCTAGTCATGGGTTTGGGGCTAGGTGTTGCCCACATGGAAACCTATGGGAATGGTGCGCAAGCAGAGAATACTTGTTGGGGCATGACACTCTTTTAAGGATCAATTCATCATCCTTCTAATACAAATGGCCTGCTATTAGCTGGTAAGCATAGCGCTCTCTTAAGAATCATGGTGCATGTTTATTGAAACTGGGAGGTATAGTAGTAGTGGTGAGGAGCATCACAATGTTCTTGGTCCATTCTGGAACCCATTCAATGGAAAAGAGTAAAGAACGGGGAAGGTCATCATTCACCCGGATGGGATCCTGTCCTGAGGTTAATTTAGAAAAGTGGTCTACGTGTTGGTGCTTTCCTCTTCTTGACCGCCACCTCAAGATTGAATTCTAGCAAAATTATAAACCAACACACTATCCTACCTATGTTGCATTGTTTGTGCTTGATGGTTGATGAGCAAGAAAAAATAATTTGCAAGCAAATGGCGTTAAAACTTCTCTACCTACATTGATAGCCCCTCGCGTTCCATGGTCGTGTGATTTTTCTCAGCGAGGTTCAATTTTTGGCTAGCATATGCAATAGAAAGAAACTAGATTTTCGTCAACAAGCTGGGCCAAGATGTAGCCAGTGGCATAGTCACTGACATCCATATGTGTATGAAAGATGTTACCCCACTCCATTTAGGTGCTTTCAGAATAGGAGTGTCACCAATGCAGATTTGAGCTTCTCAAAAGCCACGTTGCAACTAGTAATTGATATAAGGGCCGATCTATCTTAGGACACATGTAGAAAAGTCCTCGGGAGTACTTATGATGGCGAATGAAAACTTGTACAACTCATGGGCTTGCCAACTTGAGAAGATTTATGATAACCAACATTTTATCTCAATAAGTGATGATACCATAGTTGGACACTAAATGGCCAAGAATGCTGCCATGCCTAACTATCAGCGTTCGGAAGAAATGTGTCTCAGCTTAATATGGTGCCGTTTTCAATTTCAAAAATGCCGGTTGAGGGCAGGGGGGAAAGGAGAAATACCGCCCCAAAATAGAGAAAAATAGTGTAAAAACCCGAAAAAACAACCTAACTTTCTAAAATCTCCTCTTGACAAAATGAAAGAAAGGAATTTTGTATGTTTGGAAAAATGATTTTTCCCGAACACTGCTAACCATAGAGTTTTAGTGTGGCATTGTCTAATTTGGCTCTAACTTTAACGACACGCTTTACTTTTAAAAAAAGCATAAGAATGGCTAGCGGAGGAGTTTGCGCCGTGTTAATGTTTCTAGAAGGCATTTTCCAGTATCATAAAAAGCAAAGTTTACGCGGAAAGCAATTAGCAATAGTCGTGCTAAAAGGAGGGTTTAGGGTTATAAAAGGAGGCCGTGCGGCCATTTCCATTTTGTGGCATAAAACTCGAGCAGTTGCAGGTCGGTGCTTCCTACTCAGATTGTCGTCTCCAATATCCCTCCACCATGGCCAACTTTAGGCAGACGCTTGCAGGTATATGCAAAAGGTCTACAGATCAAGAGGATCTCTTGCAACGTCATGATCAGCAACCGAGTATATCATCATCACCAGCAGCGCCTTGTTATAATGAGAAGCAACGGCTGACTAGGCGACAGCCCAAGCTCAGGAGCTGCATCCTGAAAGACAATGCCTTCCTCGCTAAAGATGAAGGCTCTGCGCCTGTGCAACAAGACGTCGATGCTGCGTCAGCTAGGGATCTGCATATTAATGAAGGCGCCCCGAGCTCTATATTAAGTAAGGATTATGGTATCCTGACGGACATGGAGGTGGCGTCCATCTTCTTGAGCTTTATAAGCGAGGTCAATAATATTGCGAATTCCAAGCTGCAAAAGCTATACAAGCAACGATGTCGTGCTGGCTCTGATGATCATCAACAGCATCACGCCATGGCCAACGTCAACAAGCTGCCCAGTACAGCAATTGGATCCAAGCAGATCAAGCGACACATGAAGATCGGCTCATCAGCAACGTCTGAGCAAGGCCAGCATAAAGATGTTCGCCGGATCATTGAACGGGTCGCATTGACGTCGGAAGGTCCAATTAGAATCAAGCTCGTTAATTGCTGCAGCTAAAGTACTGGAAGGAAATAAAATAGCTATAAATTGTATTGCATAATGGAGCTAGGGTTTTGGTTCTTAAGGAGGTCTTCACGTGCTGCTGACAAATTAATCATGTATAACAAGCTTACTTTGACTTGTATTAAATTAATGGCATTACTTTGACTTGGATCAAATTAATGGCATTACTTGCCTTGGATCAAATTAATGGCATTACTTGCCTTGTCGACGTAGTTTCTATCCCTGATTGAAATTCCAATATTTAATTTCTCCAATTGCAGTTTTTTCACTTAATGGACACCCAGCTTTAGATGAGATTATGGTAATAGAATTTGGCTCGCGTTTCCTCAGGCTTCTCTTAATTAAGATGATCCTATTTATATAATTTTCTTTATTAACATCCATTAATTAAGTGGTCCCACCGAAACGTTCTCTTGAATATTGATTTTACGTGGAAAATTTCCATATCGTTGTCCCACGTAGCATACGTCTTTTTCATCAAGGGAAAACGTACTGTAGATTATCATGCCTCCATGAAACATGCATCCCACATGGGTCCTTCGCTTTCCATGAGGCAAAGCAGGTTTTGAGGTTTCAGAGCGACGAAACACGTTTTTAATGCTCAGATTAATGTAATGGCTAGATATCGACCATGCAAAAAACTCTACTTCGCATACAACAATTGTGTTTGGACATGCCAAGATTGAAGCTCTCGGACCTAGAACATAAGAGTTTGGCAAGGTGATCGTTGGCGTGCTTCATCCACAAATTAAGAGTGCACAATGCCAAATAACAATCAAATTGCAGTATACTTCATACAAAAAGTTTGTGTACAAGATATATTAAGACGAAGGGTAGACTAGGTAAGCAAACCACACAATGGAAGTGTGGATTTGGAAGGGCCAAGGAGGGGTCCCAACAACGAAAAAAAGAGGCAACCCCCGTCCCCTCCCAAAAAGAAAAAAAAAAGAGGCCTATTGGGCTACTACCATAGGAGCATGATCAAATGATAAAGATGGTCACCCCAAGGGGCCATGTGTTGAAGTTTCACTTTTTCTCCCCCAGATTCTTTCCAGCACGCTAGAGCTCAGTGCTTCTTGATGCTTCAATATGGCACGGATCTCTAAACCTACCTTCTCTATTAGCATAATCAACACATTGTTGGAAAGCTTCTCTATCCTTGTCACCTGAGAGCAATTGTTTGCATACCGTTTTCAAAGTCTCCCATGACCTCTCTATTAGAGCCTTGACTATGTAGTTGAAATTTTGGAACCAAAATAAATGCCGCTCCATGCAAACGTGTACGCATTTGGGCCCAACATCTTTTTGCAGCCCCTGTTACTTGTGCCTTTTCTCTAGTAAATTGGTTAAACTATTTTGTTTGTCTACTAACTTACGACATCAACCAACATCTTTTTGTAGCCCCTACTGTTTGAACGCATTTACCTGGAAAGTAATTAGCGGTAGCAGGTAGGGTTTAGGGTTATAAAAGGAGGCCGTGCGGCCATTTTCATTTTGTGGCATAAAACTTGAGCAGTTTGTTGCAATATTGCCCATCGGTGCTTCCTACTCACATTGTCATCGTCAAGGTTGTTGTGTGCCTCCAATATCCCTTCACCATGTCCAACCTTAGGCAGACACTTGCAGGTATACGCAAAAGGTCAGCAGATCAAGAGGATCTCTTGCAACGTCATGAGCAACCGAGTATATCATCATCACCAACAGCTTATTATAATGAGAAGCAATGGTTGACTAGGGGACAGCCCAAGATCAGGAGCCGCATCCTCAAAGACAATGCCTTCCTCGTGAAAGATGAAGGCTCTGTGCCTATGCAGCAAGTTGATGTTGCGTCAGCTAGGGATTTGCATATTAATGAAGGTGCCCCGGGCTCTATATAAATTTTTTGGTGTCAATAGGCCTTAGGAGCTCCACATAAGGCTTGTCAATACCACATACCTTCTCTATATTATGCCAAAAAATCAACCATTAGATAAGATGCATAAATGTTTGGGTAGCACCTTGATAACTTGGATACTTTTAGATCTCTTTCTAGGGCTGTATGTAGGAATTATATAGTTTACATTTTTATACAATCTCAATATACCTCAGAGTTGTGGAAGCAAGATAGTGTTGGCAGTGTCCTGTCCAACACCCAAATCGGCGATAATGCATCTGAGCCATACAGAGTCAACCGTAGTTGTCAAGACTGCCCTATACTCAGCCTCACAACTAGAAGTGGCCACAGTAAATTTATTCTTTCTCAACCATGATGTACGTGAACTGCCAAGCATGAAATAAAAACCACTTGTGAACACCTGCGTGTCAAAACAACCAGCCCAATTTGAGTTCGAAAAATCATGTAAGTGTGACGTAAATGATCCCCCCTTGGGATAAAACTAGCCAAGATATAAAGTGCCACTCAAGTAGTGGAAAATCTTTCTGAAGTACTACCAATGCTTAGACCCTGGGATATGCATCAATCTGCTGACCTGTGAGACTGCAAACTGAATATCCAACCTCGTGTTGCATACATAAATGAGGCAGCCAACAACAATTTGGTAAAGAGTGACATCAACAAGATCACCAACATCATGTAGACTTAACTTCAAACCAGCTTCCATGGGAGTGGCAATAGGTTTGCAATCCTCAAGTCCAAACTTACATAGCAATGTCTCTATGTAGCTTCTTTGACACAAGGCAATACCACCATCACACTGCTTAAACTGTATGCCCAAGTAATGATGCAACAACCCCAAATCTTTCATCTTGAAAGTAGCATTCAAATCAGCCTCGAATTCAACAATATGTGCCTCATTGGGATCAATGATCAGCAAATCATCCACATAAAGAACAAGCATGAGAAGTACATTGCCCTCATGCTTGACATACAATGTGCTTTCTATTGGACTGTTACAAAAGCCTTGTTTGACCAAATGAGTGTCAGCCTTCTCATACCAAGCACGAGGAGATTGCTTCAATCCATACAAAGCTTTGCTACATTTTCACACCTTATTCTCTTGTCCTTTCTTGACAAAACCGCGAGGCTGCGTTACATAAATTTCCTCAAATATGTCACCATTCAACAAAGCAGTAACAATGTCGGATTGATGTACATCCCAACCAAAATGAGTTGCCAAATGCACATACAAAATGCACAGTGGTCATACAACAATTGGGAACAAAAGTCTCTTCATAATCTATACCTTTTTGCTGTGCATAACTCTTTGCAACAAGTTGAGCCTTATAGCGATCAATCTCACCATCCGGCTTGTGTTTTAACTTGTAAACCCACTTTGTTCCAATTGCCTTTTTTCCAGGAGGAAAATCACATAAAGTCCATGTGTCATTTTCTATAAGTGCATCATATTCTGATTGCATGGCAGCCATCCAATTTTTTTAATTATGTGCTTCATCAAAAGACAGAGGTTCCTCAACATAATGTAAGCTAGACACAGCCAAAGCATAACAATCTGATGCATAAGATGCATGGCGAGAGCCTGAACAAGTGCGACTAGACAAAGGTGCATCCAATTTACTATCATGCAATGTATGCACCAGCCATTTTGGCAATACCTCTATCCTGCTCATTGTCAGCCCTCTCCTCATCAAGTACATCATGTACATCTGCATTGGTAATAGGATGATGTATAACACTTTTTGAAACCCCCATAGGCTATACATTTGCCTCATTGGAGTTTACATTTGAACTTCCACCACTAAAAAGAGGCAACAAAGTGTCATAAATGTCTTGTGAGCTTACATTGTTGTCTCTGGTACATGACAGTAAGGGTTGAACATAATGCTTTGTTTGTGGATGATACAACTTGTAACCTTTGCTTTCAGCACTATAACCACAAAAATACATTTGATAGCCTTATCATCCAATTTTCTACGCTATATTTGTGGCACCAAAGCATACGCCAAACAGCCAAAAACATGCATGTGCTCAATAGATGGCTTTCTATCATGCCATGCTTCATATGGAGTCATAGACTACAATGCTTTTGTAGGACACTTGCTGAGTACATAAGTGGCACACATGACAGTCTCGAGCCAACATGAATGTGGTAAAGCTTGACTTTTGACCATACATTGTGCCATCTTCATAAGAGACTTCTTTTTCCTCTCAGCAACACCATTTAATGGAGGTCAAAATGAAGCTGAATCAAAAATCTGGGTAGACTAAGCTTCAAGAGCTATCCCAAAAAAAAATTCAACCTGCCAACGCTCACGAAAGCGAATGCTTAGAACTGACTACGTAGAAACCTTTCCTTGATGGCCATTTTTGAGTCAAATTCGTTAATGATTCTTCTTGCATCAGCAGCTAGGGTTCCCAATTCTTCTTCAATAATTGTAGATACATCCCTTGAGACAATCTGTTTTATGAACTCTGAGGCATCTATGAATCTCTAATGTTTCTGATTAGCTACATGCTTTTCCACATTTTTTATGCAATGTTGCATTTAATCAGTCAAGAAAAGACATGCATAAACAAGGTCAGTCTCAACATATCTTTTAATTTGTTGCATAAGTCTACTCATAAATAGCTTGAACATAGGATGCCTCAACAAAGAGTTATTTACCATAAGTGAATGTTGGAGACCAACATTATTAAACTCAAAATTAAGCACATCAGATAAGGAAAAGACACGAGGGATGTGGTCTATCATGGAGCATTTTATAATCAACAACAAAATCCCCTTCAGTAGGCAGCCAGTGAGTAGAACAAAAATAAATTCTTTCAAGCCAGGACCAAGAAGACAGATGAGATTGTGAATGGAAGGTAAATCCTTGGTTTTGGTATGTAGTTTCTAGCCAAGCATCCTATAAATTACCTGCACTCACCATTCTCTCCCTAGAATTACTCTCTAGCTTGTTAATAAGAGAGCCAGTAGAGGTGATATCCTGCCTTGCACATACCATGTTAAAGTCCCAAGCCATAATTCAATGAGATAGCTACAAGCCTACTATCCATTGCCAAAGATCACCCCTAAGTCTAGGGTTATTGTCTGCATAGACATTAATCAACATCATTTTGCCCCATTGAGTGGATATCTGAAAAACTGAGCATTGACCATTTGGATGATCCAGAATCCAGATGGGATGAAGAGATGTCTTAATGCAAGTAAGCTCCGGGGAATCCCCCTTTCTTTCCTCCATAGAAGCACTCCATACCTCTATAGTGCATAAGTTGCCTTGCCTTGTCTTTCCTTTTATGCTCTTGAACTAAATACACATCAATCTGACTAGAAAACATCCACTTATTAAAATTGTGCAACCTTGAGGGGTCATTCTACCCTTTTACATTAAAGGTTGCAAACTTCATACTGTTATGAACCATGTGTGTTTCCTCCTCACTATTTGTTTCTTGCATATGCACTTCTAGATGAATGCCTCATGGGTCGGTTTCATTGTTGGATATTTTTGTTTCTTGGCTAACTCATGGGTTTCCATGATGTTTTCTATGGCTACTGAGGTTTCACGAGATGGCATGTCCTCCATGAGGGCTTCATAATAATTATGTGAGATATACCCCAAGGAGAAGCCCCTTGATTTAAATAATTCCCAGGTAGCAGCTGTGAAACCATCCCCATCTACC
Organism: Adiantum capillus-veneris; assembly: GCF_014529385.1. Taxonomy (NCBI): domain Eukaryota; kingdom Viridiplantae; phylum Streptophyta; class Polypodiopsida; order Polypodiales; family Pteridaceae; genus Adiantum; species Adiantum capillus-veneris. The sequence continues at coordinate 327,000 of NW_028221389.1, forward strand.
ACTCTCTTGACTTTCTCTGCTGGTTTTGGATTTTTTGAAGATGATGGAATGTTACTCCCCACACTAGGTTTAAACAAAGTCTTGGGTTGGGTGGTTGCCTACCACTAGGTGTCCTTGCATAAAGTGGGGATGATCCACCTCCTTGTTATTGGTTGTAGACACTTTTCCTCTATCAACTTTGGAGACATTTTTCCCAAAGATCTGATCTTGCGGGACCATATTTTTGCTCCCCAGATAAGATGGGATGAGGTGAGAGACAGTAGATATTGTAGGGTAGTTTTTTGAAAAATGTCGTGAGTTTCCACAATGATATCACAACCCAGCAAGATTCCCCGATTTCAAGTAAAACACAAGCACTACAAGACGTCTTTAATGTAGCGACGCTCAGATGGGGAAAAGCTCGGCCTTGCTATAGGCGTCGCTATGTAACAAAGACTATAGAGACGCTCATAGAGACGCTTATAGTGACATTCATAGCGACGCTGACCCTTAAAAATAATTTGAGAGCACCAGAAACTCAGATCTGTATATCTGAGTTTCGGTGCTCTCTGCACAATAGGTATACCTTCCCCCCCCCCCCTCTCTCTCTCTCTCTCTCTCACACACACACACACACACACGAGGAGATGAGGGAGAGCGATGTATGCTCCCTCCCTCTCCTCTCTCTTATATTCCCTTCCCCTCTCTCTCTCTCTCTCTCTCTCTCTCTCTCTCTCTCTCTCTCTCTCTCTCTCACACACACACACACACACACACACACACACACACACACACATTGTGTGTATGTGTGTGTGTGTGTGCACGCGCACGCGTGCAGAGAGAGAGAGAGAGAGAGAGAGAGAGAGAGAGAGAGAGAGAGAGAGAGAGAGAGACAGAGAGAAGTTAAAGAGACATATAAAGAAAGTAGAGAGAGAGAGAGAGAGAGATAGATAGATAGATAGATTTTATTATCGTCCTCGGAGGTCAAATATGACCTATGGGACCAAAGTTTCATGTGATGTAGTATGTGTATGACTGATGAGTGACTCTCGATGCTCCAAAATTGTAGTGATGAGAGTCGCAATGGAGAGCCCACACTTTGGCTGGGAGAGGAAAGTGTGTAGGTCTAAGTTATGGCTGAAAATGTGAGAGAAGCAAGTTCGGATGTGATCAAAAGCTGAGCATTCTAGTAGTGTGTGGTACTCAGACTCTCGAACTTGCAGTGAGCATAATGTGCACAATCGATTTGACTCTTCTCCATTGCCCCAACGACCTATCTCGCATCGAAGGAAATGGGAGCTAAGCCGAATTGCTGCGATAGTGCGTATCGCGGACAAGGGAATAGGCTCAAGCATGTAAGGGTGAGTATGGTTTCCTCTCTCAGCGAAGAACATGGTTTTGTAGTTGGGGGCAATATAGGTGGTGTAATGTATGAAGCGTGACCCACCGGATTTCTCCCAAGCCGTAAAAGAGAGAGAGAGAGAGAGAGAGAGAGAGGTTATAGAGAGGGATAACGAAAGTAGAGAGAGAGAGAGAGAGAGAGAGAGCTAAATAAAGAGAGACAGCGAGAGAGAGAGAGAGAGAAATGAAATGAAATGATATATTTAACGTCTTCAAAATGCCGAAATCACTTATGAGACCAATCCGATAAACTCCTTGTGGATCTTATCTAATGTTGGGGTACAAACATACAAGTGAAGTAAAGTGGAAGACTAAAATCATCATCAATTTTCAACATTGGGCGTTGTTTGAGAAAGTAGTGCATTGGTCAGTGAAGAGCTTCGTCAATGTCCGCCTTGTAAATAGACATAATGTGTGAAGTTGAGGGTTGCCAAAAAAAAATTATGCTCTTTGAGGTCGTACGATGGAGCTGATGGTAGCAGGTCTTATAGTGTTTGTAAGCGGTGTTTTTGTCATAATTGGAGCAAACCATAGCCAAATCTTGTGCTTCCCCTTTCCCCCTTCTTGCATTTCCTTGCTCAAAGTTTTTGGTGCCAATTGTGTGAGTTGTGTGTGCCCCCCGGGCCATTTGTGTGTGAGGGAGAAAGAGAGAGAGGTGTGTACTATAAGATTGCTAAAAACGGGCAAAATCATGATGGTGTGTTGTCTGTCAATTGTGTGGAGTTTGTCTTCATTGGTAGGCGTTGGTGCACCCAAAGTGTGACAACCCTAGCAGAGGACATAGGCAGTGATGTGTATGCTTATAGATGCATGGCAGAGGGCTAGAACATATGGGAAGATTCTGGACAGATAGGTGGCAGCAGAGATATATGCTTTATGTGGGTTTTTAGACCCTAAAGGCTACAAGATGGGCCGGAAAAGGTGGTAGGTAAAGGAGGCTCAAGGTGATGGTTTCTAGCTCAAAAATGTAGAGCTTGAAGTGCTAGAGGAGCAAGTCTAGATGGCTCATCAAACGGAGCTACAAAGCGAAAGCCATGGCTATTCAAAGTTGAAGGTATTTGCAAATCTGAGACGGACAGAGCAGGTGATTCCAGGTAGTCCAAGTCATTTTGGAGCTATGGGTGTGTAGTGCTTGATTTATGGAGCCTGCTGGTCTTTTCAGATTGTCGTTTGGAACTTTGGAGGTCAAGATACTAGCAAATAAAGATTTGTCGGGGGCCAGTTCTGTGTCGGGTTGGTTGCATGGATAGATGTGACATCTAAGATTTTTGAAGCTTTTCTAGGTTTTGTATGAATTCTATGCAGCAAGTAAAGGCCATGGGAGTTTACGGCTCGTCAATCGGGCACCGGGTCGGTCAGATATTAAAGTTTGAACATGATGGCAGTTGCCGGTCAGGTGGTAGCAAACGGGTTTTTTAGGCGCATCATTTGAGGGCACGGCAAAGCCAAAATGGTACTGAGGTTTGTACAATTCGTAGCCAACAAAGAGATCTATTGGTTGGAATTTGCGGCTCAATCACAGGGTTGGTGTGCACCAAATGGCATCGGATTGAAATGGTGAGAGGAGGAGAATTTATATGCAATTAAAATTAAGAGTTGGTGAAGTTTTGACCATTGGGGGGTGATTTGAAGTGGATCTATCACGTATTTGTGGGTTAATCCCACATGATAAGTACGAGGTTGACTTGGTAGAGTACATAAGCACAAGGGAGACGTGCACTTATGTGTCGTGGTGTAGGAGTTGAGCTCCGAAGAATATTCACCATGGTGCCTAGAGCCCGCACAGCATTGTTGTGGTTGTGCCTGATGGACATGATGTTGACGTGGGGCGGTACCTGGTGGTTTTGTTGAAGCAAATGGCGGATAGGCCCGTTATCGATGGCCGTTGACTCTGCAATGGCATGATGATGTGGTAGAGGCCCATCACGCGCCCATAAGGGCCAAGTCATGCCTTGGGTTCCCAAAGGAAGTAAAGCCAAGAATAGAAGGGCATCCTCACATGCAAGGGATACCAAAAATAGACGAGGAACCAAAAAAGGGGAGTGCCCACGCTCAAGAGGGGCCCGTTCTTCCATGTGGGGGTTCTCTTTTCCGAGGTCAGTGAGACGGGAGGACCAAGGGATTCTTGAGCCGAAGTGTGGCTATGGAGTTGGTGTGGAGCTGAAGGGCAACCAGATTTTTGTGTTCTACTTGCCGATGCTTATGCCGGTTAGGAGCTACAGCTGTATATAGTCGTCTTTGTTGAAAGAAATCCATCATTATTGTGCATCTGGTGTCGATTCCCCTTATCCCTTCTCTTCTTTATTGTGTGCATCTGGTTTCGGGCGTGTGTAGGTAGTTGTGTCCCCCCTGATGGTCTGTTGTGCACAGAGAGGTTGAGAGAGGTTGTGTGTGCGGTGAAGGGATTGAATCGAGCTATACAAGGTGATTGGGCTTTGTTGGTGGTGTCATATTGAGTGTGTGCAAATGGTGGTGTGCAAACGGTGGTTTGTCGGTGAGTTGTGTGAGTTTTGAAGGTGGACTCTAGTGGATTGGGGTGTGTAGTGATTTTCTTGGGCTATAGAGAGGCAGATTACTTGGGTTTTGGGTGTGTTTCCCTTCCCCCTATCCATCTTCAAGTTCCCCACGGAGGAGCATTGATGCTCCGATTTGAAGTTTAAAGTGGTGTTTGGAAGCCGACAAACGGTTAGCAGATGGTCAAAATATTTGGAGGTTGTGTTTAAAGGTAGGAGAGATGATGTAGTCAAGCTTTGGGCCCATAATTGGAGGTGTTTAAGACCTTGAAGATTGGTTGGCAAATTTTGAATTGTGGATTATATTGATGCATATGTTGAGACGAATGCGAAAAAGCTGCAAATGGTGTCGTTGCTGATGCGCAGACAAGCAAAGGTTTGGTACAATGATTTGAAGGGTGATGATCAAAGTTCATGACACGAATTGTGGAGGCAGTTTTTGGAGCAGTTTGGAAAGGTGATTTCCCCGACAGAGGCTGGTGCTAAGTTGAAATTGGTACACCAAGAAGTAAGTAAGGATTTTTCTATTTTCCTTGAGGAATTTGAAGCTTGTTGGAAGTAGTTAGAATCCATGCATAAACAAGCGCCAAGGGATAATGCAAGCACAAAGAGTATCAACTCAACACTCGGATAAATAGATCTCAGCTAAGCATAAAACGCATAACTTTATATACAAGTGGTGAGCAAACATTGTGCTCAAATCACGTCCCACAAGTAGTGATGTTAATCTGACAATTGCATAAATCTATACTTGTAAGCATGTAGAACCTATAACCAATGACTATTTGTAAAATGTAAGCATTAGACTCACCATTAGAATGTTCGTCAATCAAAAACAATGTATACCATAGATCTACCTATAGCCACTATGAGCATACATAAATCTCACTCCTACGACAGAGGATACAAGAGCACTAAATCCACATCCAAGCTAACAAAATCTATAAAAGTGAGAGTAAATACTTGATCAGTGTTAAAATGGGAGTAAATCAACCACTACACCATCCTAGAATCAAATTGCAAATACATGCAACATATGGCAAGAATTTGGGAATAGAGTTTCTCTTATATTTTCAGTAAAATCTCAAATACAACTTAGTCATTCAAAGTGGCATGCCAAAAAATCATAGAAGTATAAATTAAGCCAACTAGGCACTCTGCTTAAACGAGAGACTCAGACTCTCATCCACAAATGTCATACAACGATCAAAAGTGATCAAATGCTCTCCAAACTCAATGAATAGAAGCAAGACATTGTTGTGAGTTCTCACAAAAAGTGCATAAACTTGTCCAAGACAAAACCATCTCAATCAAAAATCCACATGTGGCATACATACAACATAAGCATGGCATAAGCTCATTCCCATATGAGTAGCTCTTTGGAAACTCCACATCTCTGCTATCTGTATACCCGTGAATCCATCACCTACGAGCTATCAAGAGCTCGATTTGTATTAGCATATGCATACATAACATAAATTCCACACATAACGAATGTGTGTTGGAAACCTCTGTGAAAAACCACACAATCTAAAGCATAAAGCATCGACCGGAATGTTCGTCGGTTACAAAATGCACAACTTGTAATCTTGCACACTATCTCGTTGATCAAAAACCTCATCGGTCAAAAACCAGACACATGGATAAGAAACCACTTGTCCGCATATGACATACATTTCCTCCGACATTAGTGCCGGGGAAAAGTACAATCTAGCTCACAAAATCCCTGTGAAGGTCAAGTTGTACCTATCATGGTGGCCGTAGACATCCGAGAGTCGATGTCGCTTGTCAAAAAAAACGTACTTCCAGAAGATCATTGGATCCATGTGTGTCATGGTGTATCTGTGCACGAGAAGAAATCAAAACACTGGAAAAGAGCCTAGACCCACTCTCTCTCGCTCTCGCTATGTTGAGGAAGTGGCCAGATAGACTCGTTCCATCTACCTCTGTGTGTATCTATGCAAGAGAAGAAATCAAAACACTAGAGGAGAGACTAGACCCACTCTCTCTCGTTCTCGCTATGTCAAGGAAGTGACCAGATAGACGCCGTCTATCTACCTGTGTGTGTGTGTGTGTGTGTGTGTGTGTGTGTGTGTGTGTGTGTGTGTGTGTAGCTGTTAAATCTTAAGTAATAAGACATAATTGAATTTTTACATTCAAAAGACAGCTGGCCAAGGAATAATGAACTGATATGTACAAAAATAACTCAGTATCAGAATTATTTAGGTACAATGATTGTAGGGAAGAGGTCCTCTTTCAGTAAGGTTGGTAGTAAAAAAACATCCCCGTTCCTCAGTGGGTATTTCATCACAATAATGTTGCTTGCCAAAGAAAAGAAAACCCTCCAAGATAAGATAGAGTCCTTACCTGCATCCATCCAACCAAGACAAAAATTCAATTAGCCTTGGATGTGTTTTACAGGTATCAATGGCCATGTCAGTTGTTATCCATGTCCATCTTATAGATTTTAATTACTTTAGCCAAGCTTAGGTTATTAGATTTTTTTAGCAGTCTTTACATATTCCTTCAAAAATCAATGGTACAATCTACCTTCTAATCTGTGTGGTGAAGTCCAAAAAGTTTAAGCCATAGCTTGGTAGCTATGCTTGAGTCCATAGTAGCAAACATATACTTACTAATCAATAGAGTATCAAAAAAAGACTCCATTTTTTCAAGTGGAACCTCATTTCGTGAGCCATATCTCGGTATTTATGCCATGTTTTGAGGGTACCAGCCATATATTTACCTTCAAACTTCCCAATTTTTCTCCATAGCTTGATAGCTATGCTTACACTAACAATAGCATCCATATACTTACCAAAATCAGAAATAGAGTATCAAGTGGAACTTTATGTCATGAGCCAAAGGTCAGTTTTTTACGCCAAAGCTGAGAGTAATCTCCATATACTTACCTTCAAAACTTCAAGTTTTTAAGTTCTTAGTATTCAATACAGTTCAGCATTGTTCAGTCCTGTTTTTCTCCAAGATACTTTCAAGCTTCCACCGTCATGGGTGCTAGATGGGTTAAAATAACCTTAACTCCTTCTCCCCATATGAAATCATGAGGGAAAGTATTATGAAGAAGTCCAAGAGTTTCCATATTGCATACAACAGAAAAGCCAAACGTATCCTTGTCGATGTCAGACAGAGTTTCATCACCAAAACAAACACAAGCTTTCAGAAAGTCCAAGGTTTCATTCACATTCCATGCGGTTACTAGCCTTAGCTATAGGCCAGAGCTAAAATGCATTAGCTATATATTTACCCCCCCTTTTTTTAAGAAAACCCAAGTGATTCATCATACAAAAAATTGTAATGTCCGGTTACTGTTAGGCCCGCAAAAAGAAGAAGACCAGTGTCGGCTAAAACAGAGCCCCAAAAAAACCAGTGTTGGCTAAAACAGAGCCCAAAAAAAGCATGTATCGGCTAAAACAGAGCCCTTTCTTTTTTCTAAACATACCTTAGTTAGGTCGGTAAACGGCAAGACCTGCAACGGCTTAAGCCAAGCCAAGAAAACCAATGATGCACAGTTTTTTTTCTAAGACCAGTCGACATCAAATCTCCCCAATTTTTGCAATAGGTTCCATTAGGTGTGCTTTCAATCAGTCAGACGATGCCTTGCTACCATATTAAGGGCTACAACAGTTTTTTGAAAAAAACCAGTCTACGCAGAGTACTTGCCCAAACAAATTCTTAAATTAAACCCCTAATGAATGTTATACAGTTCAACGCTATGCTATGAGAACTACTACAAGTAGTACCAACGTAATGTTTTAATATTTGAAGCAACAGATAACCAAAGCTCAAAGATTTTTTTTCTCAAAAAGAGGCCTAGAGAAAAACCTGAGTATTTTGCGCAGTGAGCTCCATAGCTCGGACAGTGAAGCAAACGGTATATTGCCTTTAGTCAGAACAACAAAAATACGAACAAGCTAAGTGAGGGGCAAAGTGCACCCTCACCTTTTTTATAGAGGTTGAGCTGCATTTTCCTGAGCGTGATCGATGAGAGAGGCAAGCCTCCCTGCTGTGTAGCGTCTTCAAGTGATTTGCAAGGGGAGATCCATCCCCAGGATGCGCAGGGCCTACTATTTGCAATGAGAGCCCGGCATTTTTACTCACGCCCAATTCTAGGAGAGAATTATTATGCAAGGGCATAGTCCCATAGGCCATAAGTGGCATGTAATGAGTCAGTATCCCATGAGTGCTTCAGAGGGGGGGGGGGGGAGGGAGGTTTTATTTAGGAGGAGGGAAAAACTAAAGCATTAAAAGTACCACAGTGTGTGTGTGTGTGTGTGTGTGTGTGTGTGTGTGTGTGTGTAGCTATTTTATCATAAATAATAAGACATAATTTGAACTTTTACATTCAAAAGACAGCTGGCTTCAGAGAAAGAGAAATGATAAGTACAAAAACAACTCAGGGTTAGAATTATCTTTGTACAATGTTTGTATGAATGAAGCCTCATTCCAGTATATAGATAGAAGTACTTCCCTTGCAATAGGTGTATGTATAATCCTGTATTGGACAATTGCTAAAAGCCAAAAAAAACCTTCCAAGATAAGATAGAGTCCTTACCAGCATCCATCCAAACAAGACAACATTTATATTATCCTTGGATGTGTTTTACAGGTATCAATGGACTATACCAGTTGTTATCCATGTCCATCTTTTAACATTTTTTAAAAACATTTGAGCTTAGTCCAAAGTACTTATGTTCTTTTATATATAAGGTTCAAAAAATAAAAATTTAGTATTTTAGTCTTAGCGTAGAGTGCCATACCCCCTACTACTTCAAATGGTAAGTTACCCATCACAAAACAACTTTGAGTAAATTAATGGAGCTCCATCTGTGAAGAAGTTTAAAACTTGCTATAAACGAGTATAGACCCATTGTAGAATAAATTCGGAACTGATATAGTTTACAACGTAATCCGATCCTTCCTATTTACTATAAGTCACAAACTCCCATCAAATGGTGAATGTAAATAGAGTTTTGCATTATCCCGTCTTATCAAAAACAGGTGCTAATATGCAGTGTAACTGGGAAAAATCCCATAGGGTCGCCCAAAACAGCGTGTTTTAGCAGGCAATGTACGGCAAAATAGGATTCCAAAGTACACCCAACCATAGGTGTTTCATACCAGTTTAAAAAAGAGACAGTTTTTTTCATGTCAACCAATTACAGCGACAGTACCAATCATAGAAGCCAATAGTCATCCAGGGAATACCCCCATCCCAAAGCATCTTACTGTAATGATAGCGACACATCCATATGCAAGAAAAAACCCCTCTGGGTTGTACCCAAAGCTGTAATGCGAGATACTTACCTTCACAATGGGCAGAGCTTTTTACCAAACCAGTGAGCCATTTATCACAAAGTTAACCGAATAGCTTAAAGTGTAAAGCGGTATCAATTACCATCCAATCATTTAAGTACAACCTTTCCAGAACAATTCTGTTAAGTGCATCCTTACCTTAGGCTAATATGCGTTTATCTGTAAAGAACCGAAACCCAGCTGAGGGGTTTAGCCAAAAAAAACCTTTAGTTAGTGCCATTTAGAGTAAAGCAGCCATAAAGTGGTTTTTATCAAAAAACACAGCAGGTTATGCCCCCATATATTAAGCTGTTTCCAAGCATTGTCATGTGACTGAAACCAGTAATCACCGGGTTAGACCCTTCCTTTTTTTAAAATTATACCGTATAGTCTGCAGAAAAATATATATTGCATGGTCCAGCCATGTGGTAGTACCCCATTATCACAAGCAAATAAACAGTTTTCTCAGCGCAGCCAGAATGTCAGTAAGTTAAGCCCAAAGAATCAATCATTAACCATATGATGCTATGCATAGCCATTAAAAATCGGGGCTATAGCAATTAACAATACTCCTTAGTGGTGTTACCAAAGCAATGCCATCCCACACCATGGTTTTTACCGATTAACCAACTCATAGCATGCTCTGTCAAGCCAAGTCAATCCACCCATACACAGAGCAATACCATAATAATAATCTCAAAGAAATGATTGTAACAAAACCAGTGAGGCCAAACATGGTAACCAACCTATGTTGTAGCTGTTGCAAGCTCCATTGTAGATGCAGTAGAAAAAAATATAAACAGTTCTCACACTTTACGCAAGAAAAACTCACAGAAGGCTAAGTGAGGGGCAAATTGCGCCCTCACCTCTTAAATAAAAGAAGGAGGAAGGCCGCCATCCTTGAATATGTGTAGCATTTAGGTAGTATTGAGTGGAGCGAGCCCCTCCTGCAGGTCTGATCAAGCATGGCCGATTGTCATGCAGTTTTGTTATGGCAAATACCACCATAGCGCCTTCACGGTAGGTTTTAGAGAGGGCAATAAACCACTTAATTTGCAAGCTAAGGGTTTTTTTTAAAAAACCTATTATACTTATAAGGGAGATATCCCACGGTGGATACCTATAAGGTAAATTAGGAAGCTAGTTTAACACAATTGTTATTTGTGCTACATAATCACAAAGGTAAGTACCACAGTGTGTGTGTGTGTGTGTGTGTGTGTGTGGTGTTGCATACATGCTCTCTGTTGCACTATAGAGAGAAAAACTCACTAGCATTTTGTACTCATCGCTGAAATTTTCAACATTGTCCTACCTTCAGTTTTCACAAACTCCAACGCTCCCACTCTCCAATTTTTTTCATCAACACTATGGTGTTTTTTTGTTGCCTCATAGCGCTACTGCAAAGAAAGAGTCTCTAGTGCTGCTCTTTTTTATGAGGTTCAACACTTCTCATTAATGAAAATCTCTACAATGCCTTTTGTTTAATGCTCCCAATACCTTTACTGAGGTGTCAATTTCCTATAGATCTGTGATTGTGGATTTCCTCCTCCTCCTTTTGATTCTATTGCTTTGTGCTAAGGTATTGAACCTTAGCTTCTCTCAAAGCTTTTGCACGTACGTCAAGAGAAGGTCAAGAAATCAAAGCTTTGATACCACTTGTGAGTGTGCAATGTGTGCGTATATGGTAATTAACCCAAGTATTATCAGAGATCCTAAAAGTGATCTATTTGTACTTTCTACCTCTGTGTTTGGTATTGTTTGTTACATGATTAGTGCATCTTGATCACTCTCATCATCATACGGCATGTTATTGTATATGTTTTCATAAATTTCAGTAGATAACCTGAATCTATTTTTCCATCCAGGGATAGGCTCCATGGGAAACCGTATTGCTCTTACAAGGTGTGAGTAGATCATAACTAGAGGTGTATGATTTAGAAGGCTGTATGTATCAAAAATGCCTTCAACTGGCCATAGTACAAGCCTTCAACTACTTTCCCCCCTCTAACAATTTTGTTGTGCCATGCATCCTTTTGTGCCTTCACTGTCTCGTTCCTCTTTTTGGTGCATTTAATCAAATAGAAATCATGTCCTTTCTCTGCTACCTTGCTGCAAAGTTGTCACCAATCAGAACTATTATTTTATTTGGCATCATCGTCTTCATCGCTGCAAGGATCGTCTGATTCCAATAATGGTTGGACTATCAAATATTTCCATTCTTCTACATGTTGTCTGTTCTTCTCTCTTGTTTTTTCAGTTCCCACACTTAGCTTTATTAGTTGGGCACCCTTGGCCTTTTAGATGACCTCAAACGGACCCCGAACAGGCCAAAAACATCTTCTCCATTGCCCACAGATACATGAATCACAAAAACATGAGAGTGTACGATATCGTAGAGCGCATGGACTATCCTGTGAATATCCATCAATGCAATGAAATGATCATGAACCTGTAATACACTGACAATCCCATTGGACATTGCGTCGCACATCATCCTTGAAACTAGCCAAAAAACTCTTTGTGTACTTGATTTATGCTGAAATGTTTCATTTAGATAGTTGACTACATCGGCTGCAGACTTCATAGGCCAGCCATCTGGTTTCAACTCCTCATGAGTGAGGGTTCTCTTTATGATTACCTCTGCTCCATCGTGCTCACCTTTTCCATGTCCTGATGCTGAAAAGTTATGCATCATCTGCAGACCTGTCAACCAATAATGCCTAGCCACAAAGTAGAAAGGTCTTCATGCTTTAAACTGAGACACTGCACCATCTGACAACACCCAATGACGTCGTAAAGAATGGCCTTTCTGTTTCAACCACTTGTCATGAAGAAGAAAACAATGTTGTACAAACAAAGTGTCATGTATTATATCATCAGATATGTAAAAATGGAGTGTTTTTTCAACACCACCTCCTGAGTTTCTCACATAAGTAATGTGAATAAGTATTGTAACCTGATTAGACCACTAGTGCATGGACTTTATCTCATTTTCTATTTTAAATCGATAATTCTTGGCAAATTCGATGATCGAAACAACAACATCTGATGGAAACTTGAGTAAGCACTCTTTAAATTGTTGTGCCTGCCACCAAAAAAATGTAGTTATGCTTGATGAAGCTCTTAAGATGAGATGAGAATGGGTCAATAAAAGTAGAGCATCTTATTTGTTGCACTACCAAGTCCTTTCTTTTCTTCTCAGACCCACCTGCATCAACTTGCCCAGTTGAAACATTTGTGAAGATCTTCACAGTGACCTCCCCACTATCCACTGAAATTTCATCAGGACACAATGTCAACCTGTTTATTCCAAATCTAGAGCAAATCCAAACGAGCATTTTTTTGCATAGTATTCTGCATCATGAGCCTTTGGACATAAAAGTGATTCCCACATATCACTGATTCTATGAGACACTAATTGGTTTGCAGTACACTTACCTGAATCATCACTACAGCAAACGGAACATGTGCAGGCATGATCCTTTCCATAATGCTCAAACTTGTTTTGTCGCATCTGATTAAATGCCTCTTTAAAATATATCATTTGGACATGATATACACAGCAACACGTATATCGCTTCTTCATTTTTTGGACAAAGTAAGGCTTTAAAGCCTCAAAACATCTAAGAGAAATTTCCACTTCTGGATTGGCCCTCTTGAATCTTTGGTACAACTCAATCTGTGACATTAAAACAAAACAAATTATGAGAGTAAAATATTAGCCATTTTGTACAGTACCATTTGGTTTTGTACATAAGCAAATGTGGGGTTGTAAAATATTAGCCATTTTGTACAGTACCATTTGGTACTGTATAGTACCTGTATAGTACCAATTTTTGTATATTTGGTAGAGTACATTAGCAATTGGATTTTGTGCAGTACCAGATTTGGTATAGTAAGACATTAGCTATTTAGTACTTTACCATTTGGTGCAGTAGAGTACCAATTTGGTATTGTTCAATACCAAGTTTGAAACTAGTTTGGAAATTTCTTAAAGAGTACCTTAAATGGTGGTACCAGGTGGATGCCATAAATTACCAATTTGGTGGTATATAGTACCAATTTTGGTACTGTAAGACTTTATCAATGAAATATATTTTTGTTTTGTACTAGGAAATGTACTATAGAGTACCTTGAGTAATGCTATAGGGTGGATGGGGATATTATGTAGTACATAACATGGAATTATATGGTACTCTTTAGTACATTTTAGGGTGCTCCATATAACATGCCACTATATGGTAGATAAATGTACTTTGGCCTACATCACAAGGTTCTATAGAGTACTCAAATCAGATTGAATGTACTATGGTGTACCTTATATGGTAGTATAGGGTAGATGAAGGACCTATGAACATTATTATAGGGTACTCCAATCACATGAAAAGTGCTATTGAGTACCTAATGTGGAAGCATACGGCATTTTAAGGTATAACAATGGAGTACCTTCATATTAATAAAGCTACTATTATACCTTAGGTTGCTACATGTACCAAATGATATACCTTCAGCAAGTTACTAGAGGTATTGTATGAGGTAAAACAAATGGAATACCTTCAAGTACTATAAGTAGAGTACATTACACCTGAGAAAATAGAGAGGCACAAAAGACATTAGCAACGGTTTAAATTTACCTGAGACTCATCGAGAAGATGCATTGGATGTTTGATAACACTTTTTCTTCCAATCCTCTTCCGACATATATCCTTTTTGTTGGGTGAAACTAGAGTCTCTGAGCTCCAAACGACATAAACTAGATCTCTTACTTCACCTGTGACAATGTTACCTTGAGGCAATTATCTTTGACATGCACTCAATGGCAAAACTTCCTCATCATCTTTAATCTCAAGACGATAATTGGCTGCAGCAATGTTTCTCCGATGAACACTCAAAATACCTGCTATCCTTGTATGGTTCATTTGTGTTGTGCCATCGATATTATTCATTACCATCATCAAAGAAGAGCTCATCTGTTGAGCGGGGCACCTTGAGCTGGCTGAGGGTGTTACGGATGCTAGATAGAAGAGTGCTTTCAAAATTAGCTATTGATGTTTGCAGATCCTTAAAAGTAGGATGGAGCAAGTGTTGATGGAATAACTCTGTCTGGATACTTCTTGTAAGCCCTAGTGTCTGTGTGCGCCAAAACTTTGCCTTAGCTGAACAAATCTACTTTCTTGATTTGGCTTCATCCATTAAAGATGGATCTTGCAACCTGCTGCTTTCTTTTTCTTTCCTTCTCTATTCTCATTTCTTAGCAGCCCAATACTCATGCATAGAAGCGGTGTCCATGCTGTGAACACTTGCATTCAGCTCCATAGTCCAATCCCTGTTTAGGCAGCCTTGCACAGTAGTCCAATCCCTATTTGGACAACCTTTCTCATTCACCATGCCAGGAGAAGTAGTTGTGAATTCCATGCCTTGAGGATTATCCATGTTTACGTAGCCATATTCTCATGCTAGGATAACCATTTGTATTCTCTGGTCAATCTGTGAATTCCATGCTGGCAAGAGTGTGGGTAGTGTAGCGAGTTAAAGAGCTACAACTACATAATCGGCTATGTTGTGGACGAGGAAGAAAGATAGGAAGAGAGAGAGAGAGAGACAGAGAGAGAGAGACTCGTCTATAATCATTACATAGATCTATATATGCTGATACAAACCAAATGTTTTTTTTACATAAAAGAATTCCCCAAAAAAAAAAGATAAAAACGAATTTCCCAATAAAGTGGATAAAAAAGACTTCCCCAAAAAATGCTAATTTTCTACCCAAGAAAAAGTAGTGTCCTTGACAGTGCATATTGTACCACCAAACCATGCTTTCAGCCATCTACACAATACACTATATAGCTACACATTAAGTACTTCCCATAGTAATAAATAGTAATAAAGTGTCCTACTTATTTGTAATATTATGTAGCTATTTAACTCTATGTGCTATGTAGTGTTATCTAGTAAACTATGAGATACTATATACTTATATGGTGGAATATAGTTTTATGTGCTATATAGTGGTAGATGGTAGTATATAGTTCTTTACACTACAATGTTGTATGCACTATATAACTCTATACTGTCATATAACTCTATACTTTGTAATTTTTCATGAATTACACGGGCATTGGTAATTTTACCTTTCATATTCGTCACTTGTGGGACTTTTATTCTTTCTTCAACCTTGCCACTCATATGGACTCTCCCATTCTGCCATCATAAACTAATGAATATTCTCTAATCTTTCCCGATGGGGGGCAATCTCTACAATCAAGCTTGAAGCATCTAAGTCCTCAAAAGCATAAGAGCAATTGCAATTGCAATTCCTGGTGCCATCATGAGAAGGTTCCTAGAGGCTTGTTGTGCACACAAGGATTTAAAAACAAAGGACTAAGGCTTCCACCTTGCCAAAATTCCCAATGGTTGGCGTTGGATACAATGAGAACTTCCGGTTGCTTCATACCTCGTAGCACGAATCAAAACATCAAAAATTCCAACCTTGTTTTTGGTTTCTTCATCATTGCCAACTTTGGAACTTGCATCTACCCAAGATATTTAGCAATTATTGCAGCCCAGCAGAAGGTGAAGCCTCCCGTAGACATTTTGAAATAAAATGTAAAGGAAGTCACTATGGCCCTTTAATGAAGGGACCCATTTAGTAAACAAGCTGGCTCTCCGCCTCTGCAAACCATGGCACTCCCTTCCAATGAGAGACAGAGAGAGAGAGACCAGCTATTCTTTCCACCCACATGGCTCGACTCGAGAAAATCATGCCCTTTCTACACTCGCCCAAAAAGCCTCCATATCAACACTCCCATTTGATGCATACTCCCGTTCTCGCGAGAGGGAGTGCCAATAAAGGCACAAAAGAACTTGGTATGTCTTTCTTCCTCTTGTTTAACATGTGTGCCCTTTTTACAACAGGCTCAAAAAACTCAAAATCTCTCTCTCTCTCTCTCTCTCTCTCTCTCTCTCTCTCTCTCTCTCTCTCTCTCTCTCTCTCTCTCTCTCTCTCTCTCTCTCTCTCTCTCTCTCTCTCTCTCTCTCTCTCTCTCTGGGGAATGCCAAAAAAGGCACAAAAAGCCTTGGGCACCTTTCTTCCTCCTCTTGTTTAAAAACACCAAAACGTATTTCAAACGGTATATGCCACATTATTTTCAAAGGAGTTCACTGTCTAAAATTGTGACTGTTTCAGGGGCTAACTTCGGCCTTTTCTTCATGTTGTGATGAATCCCAAGGGGTAGCTCATGTCTATATGCAAAAAGAGCTTCACCTCCATCCCAATAGCTCCAATATTCCTTTGCGCCAACGTCCAAATTCCATTATTATGTAAAACCTTGCCCCATACAAGAGCTTGAAACACCAACAGTTTCATGAAAGCCTGTGTTTGCAACATGAGGTTCTACTAACAGAAAACTTGGAAATAAGGTAAGTGGAAGAGCTATCAGATAATAATATGTAATACAACTTTGTTGCAGAGTAGCATACAGACACAACAGCAATTGTCGAAACCCTGGTTTGCTAATCAGCGGTAACTGATAAGAAAATCCTGGTTTAGTTTTTTATGTTGTGAGAAGAATAGTATCAACATAAAAACAAACAGCAACTCAAAAAAGTTAGTGGCCTCGCTATGTCATAATGTTACTTGGCACAAATTCTGACTAAAGACAATACCAATATCATCCTCAGTTGCTCAATGTCAAGGTGAGAATCCTACCAAAACTTTGACTTTGAATGCCCACAAGTCCTAACCCCAGTTTCAACTCACAAGTTTAATATTTTTGGGTACTTTGGGGTCCTTTTGGTACTTTCTGTAGGAACATCATATGTATATCTGTGTGCTACGAATTGTGATGTACATATTAGGTCTTTAAGTACCATGTTTTGACTTGAGGTACTTTACTTTTGGTACTTCAATATTTCTGGGAACTTTGGAGACCTCATTTTGTACTTTTTGGTACTTTATATTTTTACTTTTGTGCTTTGGGTACTTCACATCTGGTAGTTTTATTGTTTGGAACTTTTCATACTGATTATTTGGTACTATTTACTATTTGGTATTTAACATTTGGTACTATTTATTGTGTACTAGATTGTTGTGCTTTGGTAGGAGCATGATATACTTAACAAGTACTTTAAGGTATTGTCTGCTAGTTTTGCTACTTACCATATTGGTTACTGTTTTCTATTTGGTACTACTTAGTGCTTATTAGATTATTGTCCTTTGGTACAAGTTGGTCCTTTAGGTACTCTGAACATTGGTACAGTTTACATTTGGTATTGTCTGCTATTTAGTACTAGTAACTGTCATGACATTTACATTTGCTGTTGTTTACTTTTCTCTAGGACACTACTTTGGTAATATTCACTGTCATGACATTTCCATATGTGACATGCAGAGGAAATGTGGTGTCCTCTAAACTGAGTGTGAAGAGGCTCAGATCCAGAGTGAATTTGTCAGAATGATAATTGCAAAATTCAACTAAGGGAGAACATTCATATTATTTCCAAGGCCCCAGATCAAGGATGAAGACAAGACAATCTATGCTTTAGGATCTTCTGTTGCTTGTGGGGAGTGCTTGGACTCCATCCATGTGGTTGGTTCTTTCATGCTGGCTGTAGGCACCTTGCTGTAGGCACCAATACCACCCTCTCTATTTCGTTGCCACTCTAATGAAAAACGACATTTGTGCGAAAGGTGGATGCAAGGAGCGCATCTCCGAAGTGTCCAAGACCTGGGCTCACAACAAGGGACGTGTTCAGAAAAGTAAGCAACCGTCTTCGTTCTTGTTTTGAACAAAATTTTGGTTTTTCTTATCGTAAAATGTTTGTTTGTTGGTGAACTATGTAGAATACGAGGTCAAAGAGGAGTATACGGACAACCATGTTGCAGACAAGCACTCCAAGGTTGGACATATGTTTGATAAGGAAATGGCAGATGGTGGTAAGTTCTACGATGTGGATATGCACGAGGTTGCTACACGCACATTTTAAGGCATGTCAAATGAAGTGCAATCAGACAAGTTAGATGAAGACAAGGACACCACCACAGGGGCCCATGAGGGAGTAAATGAACGCAAGGAAGAGCCGGGCCATGACGTGCTACCAAATCAAAGGTGGTGTGCTTGGTGGTGCTTTGGTCGATGTATAGCAGCCAAACAAGGCTTTTTGGTGGGTTGGGGGGGGGGGGGGGGGGGGGGGGGGTGGCACATGGTAGAGGACAAGGGAGAGGTATAGTATGTGATTGAAGGATTCCTTCAAATCTTTCAATTCATGGATTTTATTTTAGACGAGTGACTAGGATGATTAGGATTGCTATCTAGAAAAAATATAGAGTTTGTAGTTACCATGTCAAAGTAACTATTTAAAGCCTTGAGTAATGTAGCCAAAAAAAATCTTAGATTAAGAAGTATACTTTAGCTATTTCGAACTAGAAAAATTGAAGCTTTCTACTAGTTTCAGCCGTTTGCTTGTCAGTTTGCCACATAATACACACTTTGTTCCTAGTTGGGCAATCAATGGTTGGGGCAAAGAGTACTTTGCCTAAGGAGGCTGCTAAATCTCCCATATAGGGCCATAAGAAGGCAAGCAACTCCACAAAATCTATGAAGATGATACATTTAAACAACATCTCCTCTTTGCAAGGAAGCTGCCGGGTGTTTGTATACAGAGGATGTTTCCGAATGTAGTTACATATGTTTGTAACTTGCAAGGATGTTGCAACACTAGGGTTTTGGGCATAGACCAAGAGAAGGCCTTTCCCCAACCTATGCTTACATCTCGAAGGCGTGTGGCCTTAGGGGCTTTCGGAAGAAGATTTCATACTTGGTGGTACATATTGGAGATCCCAATGCCCACCCTGTGTGAATTGACCCCTACCAAGCTACCGTTTACATCGAGCGGAGCCACTTGGAAATGCCACCATCACTGATCAATGCGGCTCATGTGCATGCATGCAACACCCAACACAATGCCCATGAAATGGAAAGGGGGAACGAGCCATAACTCCTCTCTCTTCCCTTTCTCAATGAAGACCATCTCCCCGTATAAGTACCCTAACACCTCATCCCCAACACTCGTACGTGGGATTTTTTCCACCATGTGCCACTTCCATGAGAGATCCCCCCCATGGGTTATTGGAATCCGTAAAATTTTCAAAAGAAAACCTTTTTTTTTGTAGTACTTTGAACCACAATAACTTTCAGCTTTAGAGTCAGATGGACCTCTTGTAAAGCCGTAGTGAAACTCTACTTTGTCGACTTTCCATTTTTAGAACCCCATTGCAATTGCAAGTTGAAAACCAAAAGGCATTTAACAGAAGTTCCCAAAATGGGATAAATTCACTTGCTTGCAACCTCATTGCTAGATTGCTAACTGCCAACTTCCCGTCACAATATCTTGGTGCTTGTAGCCTTGATTGATGAGTTGTCACTTTTGACTAGCTTCAAATACCTTATACACCCTCTGTAAACACTGAAGACTTGAGAAAACATACAATGGCACATATACCAAGGTAGTCAAAATGGTGTAGAAGCGGTCCTTGACAAAACTTCAATTGCTCCTATGTTTACCGTCCCGGTTCGGATTGTAGATGTGAAAAGATCGACATGATCCATAAATCAAACACTTTAGTCCTATTGATTCACATATGCCCTGATCATCATCCGTGCAATCCTGTGAGGATCTACAAAGCAGTTTCCCCTTTAATGCAAGATCATACACCTTGTAGATTGATGAGCCATCTAGGAACCAACCTAGAGAACATCTTGAAGACCCCTTTTGCTACATAATCAATGCATTATGAACATCTTGAGTAGCCCTCTTGATTAGCCCCAAATAGAGCTTCCTGGCCTAAAAACCAATAAAGACATGCATCCCTGGATAGCCCTAGTTGTACCTGATCTTCGTACTTGCTTTTTCACCTTGGCACATGCACTGGTAGATGCACATGGCCTTGCGTGCTCCTTATTTTAGCTACACCAATGATGCTATATAATCATGTGAGTCCATGTGAAGGGTGGACCACCACAAGCCTAGTGCAAGAATGGTGCACCTTCTAGGCTTCTAGTGATCCTGATAAATAAATAGCATGCTCTTTCTCCCTCTAGGCACTTTTTAGAACTTATAGATACGAAGTTTCAAGGGCACATATCTCGAAGTTTGCAACCAAACAATTGCAGCATAATTATTCTCTAAAATGTGGTATTTCCTCGACTCTATGATTGTGCTTTTGGATTTCAATTGATTCACATTAACCATGTTATCCTCGAGATAATGGTAGATACGCTCTAAATACGTATCCCATATAATTTTGGCAATCCCATAGGGTGATATGATACAATGTTGAGTGTTTGCAAAATTTGTTGTATTTTCAATGGGTGCAAGCATGGACAAAGTCTATCACATCTTGTCTCATGTGGGCCACCATAGACCTTGGAATTAAAGCACCCTAGTCATGGGTTTGGGGCTAGGTGTTGCCCACATGGAAACCTATGGGAATGGTGCACAAGGAGAGAATACTTGTTGGGGCATGACACTCTTTTAAGGATCAATTCATCATCCTTCTAATACAAATGGCCTGCTATTAGCTGGTAAGCATAGCGCTCTCTTAAGAATCATGGTGCATGTTTATTGAAACTGGGAGGTATAGTAGTAGTGGTGAGGAGCATCACAATGTTCTTGGTCCATTCTGGAACCCATTCAATGGAAAAGAGTAAAGAACGGGGAAGGTCATCATTCACCCGGATGGGATCCTGCCCTGAGGTTAATTTAGAAAAGTGGTCTACGTGTTGGTGCTTTCCTCTTCTTGACCGCCACCTCAAGATTGAATTCTAGCAAAATTATAAACCAACACACTATCCTACCCATGTTGCATTGTTTGTGCTTGATGGTTGATGAGCAAGAAAAAATAATTTGCAAGCAAATGGCGTTAAAACTTCTCTACCTACATTGATAGTGTTGTGCTTATATGTAAAGCTACTCAATTTTGGCTTCTCTATGTATGGCACCAGGTCCCCTCTTATATATAATCATTCATGTCATGAAAATTATTAGCATCGTTAATGAAATAATTACGTTCACAATGCCATAGATATGGTTCGCGACGCCACTCTTTTGACGACATATATACACGACATATATGGTACATAAAGTATAAACGTAAAGTACAAAATGTGTGATTACGTGAGATGCTCAAATGATATGTATATACAAATGATTTGTGATTACGTGATACAAATGATATGTGTATATTTACTACATAAAACAACATTTATCAATGTAGTGATCAATGAATACCATCAAAGTATTAACAAAATATCATCATTATATCAATAAAAATGAATAAATGAGCATGGTATCAACGAAAAGCATATGATTATCACCGAGAATAATCATTGTATCAACGAAACAACATTATGGCATCACGAGAATAACCATGGTATACGAAACATCATGATGGCATCACGAGAATAACCATGGTATCAACGAAACAACATCATGGTATCACGAGAATAACCATGGTATCAAAAAACATCATCATGGTATCAAACAAAAATCACCATGGAATCAACGAAACACATCATGGCATCGAGAATAAAACAACATGGTATCAACGAAACATCATCATGGCATCACAAGAATTAACCATGGTATCAATGAATTTCATCATTGGCACCACCGAGAATAACCATGGTATCAATGACATATCATCATGGGTATCAACGAAAATCACCATGACCAAAGTATTAACAAAACATCATCATGGTACCATCAAAATCTATGGTTATCAATGAGAAATTATCATAAAGACGTAAACTATATCTCTAAAAGAATAATTATACGAGAATCAATGAGAGTATATCATATAACAAAAGATCATGTACAACAGTAGCTCGATAGAATTTGGACGTCATCAACGGCTCGACTGAATCGGAGACGATGTAGTAAATGGCTTCTGCAGCATAAGTTCGTCAGTAACAAATATATGATTGATGAAGAAAAATATAATTGAGAAGTTTTCAATTATGAGAAAAATCAAAAGCAAAAAGTAAAATTTGATTTTCAACATATTCGCAGTCCGAGACATAACCCAAAATCGGTGCAGATTTTAGAGAAAACTTCCTTCTGCCAAGTTATAGACCACATCGATTCCGGTCTTCCATAGCGGGTGTAGTTTCTTCTGAAAAGTTTTGTAGAACACATCGAATCCGGTCTCTCACGCGGGTGGTAGTTTCTGGAAAATCGTTTTCAATAAGCAGAAAAATAAAACAACAAAAAACGGAAATTGCTTTTTATTATGTACGCAGTCCATGTTGGACATAGTTGGACCATAGTTGGACACTAAATGGCCAAGAATGCTGCCATGCCTAACTATCAGCGTTCGGAAAAAATGTGTCTCAGCTTAAATGGTGCCGTTTTCAATTCAAAAATGCCGGTTGAAGGCAGGGGGGAAAGGAGAAATACCGCCCCAAAATAGAGAAAAATAGTGTAAAAACCCGAAAAAACAACCTAACTTTCTAAAATTTCCTCTTGACAAAATGAAAGAAAGGAATTTTGTATGTTTGGAAAAATGATTTTTCCGAAACACTGCTAACCATAGAGTTTTAGTGTGGCATTGTCTAATTTGGCTCTAACTTTAACGACACGCTTTACTTTTAAAAAAAGCATAAGAATGGCTAGCGGAGGAGTTTGCGCCGCGTTAATGTTTCTAGAAGGCATTTTCAGTATCATAAAAAGCAAAGTTTACGCGGAAAGCAATTAGCAATAGCCGTGCTAAAAGGAGGTTTAGGGTTATAAAAGGAGGCCGTGCGGCCATTTCCATTTTGTGGCATAAAACTCGAGCAGTTGCAGGTCGGTGCTTCCTACTCAGATTATCGTCTCCAATATCCCTCCACCATGGCCAACCTTAGGCAGACGCTTGCAGGTATACGCAAAAGGTCTGCAGATCAAGAGGATCTCTTGCAACGTCATGATCAGCAACCGAATATATCATTCATCACAGCAGCGCTTATTATAATGAGAAGCAACGGCTGACTAGGCGACAGCCCAAGCTCAGGAGCCGCATCCTCAAAGACAATGCCTTCCTCGCGAAAGATGAAGGCTCTGTGCCTGTGCAACAAGACGTCGATGATGCGTCAGCTAGGGATCTGCATATTAATGAAGGCGCCCCGAGCTCTATATTAAGTAAGGATTATGGTATCCTGACGGACATGGAGGTGGCATCCATCTTCTTGAGATTTATAAGGGGGGTCAATAATATTGCGAATTCCAAGCTGCAAAAGCTATACAAGCAACGATGTCGTGCTGGCTCTGATGATCATCAACAGCATCACGCCATGGCCAACGTCAACAAGCTAACCAGTACAACAATTGGATCCAAGCAGATCAAGCGACACATGAAGATCGGCTCATAGCAACGTCTGAGCAAGGCCAGCATAAAGATGTTCGCGGATCATTGAACGGGTCGCATTGACTCCGGAAGGTCCAATTAGAATCAAGCTCGTTAATTGCTGCAGCTAAAGTACTGGAAGAATAAAATAGCTATAAATTGTATTGCATAATGGAGCTAGGGTTTTGGTTCTTAAGGAGGCCTTCACGTGCTGCTGACAAATTAATCATGTATAACAAGCTTACTTTGACTTGTATTAAATTAATGGCATTACTTTGACTTGGATCAAATTAATGGCATACTTGCCTTGGATCAAATTAATGGCATTACTTGCCTTGTCGACGTAGTTTCTATCCCTGATTGAAATCCAATATTTAATTTTCTCAATTGCAGTTTTTCACTTAATGGACACCCAGCTTTAGATGAGATTATGGTAATAGAATTTGGCTCGCGTTTCCTCAGGCTTCTCTTAATTAAGATGATCCTGTTTATATAATTTTCTTTATTACATCCATTATTTAAGTGGTCCCACCGAAACGTTCTCTTGAATATTGATTTTACGTGGAAAATTTCCATATCGTTGTCCCACGTAGCATACGTCTTTTTCATCAAGGGAAACGTATGTAGATTATCATGCCTCCATGAAACATGCATCCCACATGGGTCCTTCGCTTTCCATGAGGCAAAGCAGGTTTTGAGGTTTCAGAGCGAACGAAACACGTTTTTAATGCTCAGATTAATGTAATGGCTAGATATCGACCATGCAAAAAAACTCTACTTCGCATACAACAATTGTGTTTGGACATGCCAAGATTGAAGCTCTCGGACCTAGAACATAAGAGTTTGGGCAAGGTGATCGTTGGCGTGCTTCATCCACAAATTAAGAGTGCACAATGCCAAATAACAATCAAATTGCAGTATACTTCATACAAAAAGTTTGTGTACAAGATATATTAAGACGAAGGGTAGACTAGGTAAGAAAACACACAATGGAAGTGTGGATTTGGAAGGGCCAAGGAGGGGTCCCAACAACGAAAAAAGAGGCAACCCGTCCCCTCCAAAAAGAAAAAAAAAAAGAGGCTATTGGGACTACCATAGGAGCATGATCAAATGATAAAGATGGTCACCCAAGGGGCCATGTGTTGAAGTTTCACTTTTTCTCCCCAGATTCTTTCCAGCACGCTAGAGCTCAGTGCTTCTTGATGCTTCAATATGGCACGGATTCTAAACCTACCTTCTCTATTAGCATATCAACACATTGTTGGAAAGCTTCTCTATCCTTGTCACCTGAGAGCAATTGTTTGCATACCGTTTTCAAAGTCTCCCATGACCTCTCTGTTAGAGCCTTGACTATGTAGTTGAAATTTTGGAACCAAAAATAAATGCCGCTCCATGCAAACGTGTACGCATTTGGGCCCAACATCTTTTTGCAGCCCCTGTTACTTGTGCCTTTTCTCTAGTAAATTGGTTAAACTATTTTGTTTGTCTACTAGCTTACGACATCAACCAACATCTTTTTGTAGCCCCTACTGTTTGAACGCATTTACCTGGAAAGTAATTAGCGGTAGCAGGTAGGGTTTAGGGTTATAAAAGGAGGCCGTGCGGCCATTTTCATTTTGTGGCATAAAACTGAGCAGTTTGTTGCAATATTGCCCATCGGTGCTTCCTACTCACATTGTCATCGTCAAGGTTGTTGTGCGCCTCCAATATCCCTTCACCATGTCCAACCTTAGGCAGACACTTGCAGGTATACGCAAAAGGTCAAGCAATCAAGAGGATCTCTTGCAACGTCATGAGCAACCGAGTATATCATCATCACCAACAGCTTATTATAATGAGAAGCAATGATTGACTAGGGGACAGCCAAGATCAGGAGCCGCATCCTCAAAGACAATGCCTTCCTCGTGAAAGATGAAGGCTCTGTGCCTGTGCAGCAAGTTGATGCTGCGTCAGCTAGGGATTTGCATATTAATGAAGGTGCCCCGGGCTCTATATAAATTTTTTGGTGTCAATAGGCCTTAGGAGCTCCACATAAGGCTTGTCAATACCACATACCTTCTCTATATTATGCCAAAAAATCAACCATTGGATAAGATGCATAAAAGTTTGGGTAGCACCTTGATAACTTGGATACTTTTAGATCTCTTCTAGGGCTGTATGTAGGAATTATATAGTTTACATTTTTATACAATCTCAATATACCTCAGAGTTGTGGAAGCAAGATAGTGTTGGCAGTGTGCCTGTCCAACACCCAAATCGGCGATAATGCATCTGAGCCATACAGAGTCAACCGTAGTTGTCAAGACTGCCCTATACTCAGCCTCACAACTAGAAGTGGCCACAGTAAATTTCTTCTTTCTCAACCATGATGTACGTGAACTGCCAAGCATGAAATAAAAACCACTTGTGAACACCTGCGTGTCAAAACAACCAGCCCAATTTGAGTTCGAAAAATCATGTAAGTCTGGCGTAAATGATCCCCTTGGGATAAAACTAGCCAAGATATTAAAGTGCCACTCAAGTAGTGGAAAATCTTTTGAAGTACTACCAATGCTTAGACCCTGGGTTATGCATCAATCTGCTGACCTGTGAGACTGCAAATGAATATCCAACCTCGTGTTGCATACATAAATGAGGCAGCCAACAACAATTTGGTAAAGAGTGACATCAACAAGATCACCAACATCATGTAGACTTAACTTCAAACCAGCTTCCATGGGAGTGGCAATAGGTTTGCAATCCTCAAGTCCAAACTTACATAGCAATGTCTCTATGTAGCTTCTTTGACACAAGGCAATACCACCATCACACTGCTTAAACTGTATGCCAAGTAATGATGCAACAACAACCCAAATCTTTCATCTTGAAAGTAGCATTCAAATCAGCCTTGAATTCAAACAATATGTGCCTCATTGGGATCAATGATCAGCAAATCATCCACATAAAGAACAAGCATGAGAAGTACATTGCCCTCATGCTTGACATACAATGTGCTTTCTATTGGACTGTTACAAAAGCCTTGTTTGACCAAATGAGTGTCAGCCTTCTCATACCAAGCACGAGGAGATTGCTTCAATCCATACAAAGCTTTGCTACATTTTCACACCTTATTCTCTTGTCCTTTCTTGACAAAACGCGAGGCTGCGTTACATAATTTCCTCAAATATGTCACCATTCAACAAGCAGTAACAATGTCGGATTGATGTACATCCCAACCAAAATGAGTTGCCAAATGCACATACAAAATGCACAGTGGTCATACAACAATGGGAACAAAAGTCTCTTCATAATCTATACCTTTTTGCTGTGCATAACTCTTTGCAACAAGTTGAGCCTTATAGCGATCAATCTCACCATCCGGCTTGTGTTTTAACTTGTAAACCCACTTTGTTCCAATTGCCTTTTTTCAGGAGGCAAATCACATAAAGTCCATGTGTCATTTTCTATAAGTGCATCATATTCTGATTGCATGGCAGCCATCCAATTTTTTTAATTATGTGCTTCATCAAAAGACAGAGGTTCCTCACATAATGTAAGCTAGACACAGCCAAAGCATAACAATCTGATGCATAAGATTGCATGGCGAGAGCCTGAACAAGTGCGACTAGACAAAGGTGCATCCAATTTTATATCATGCAATGTATGCACAGCCATTTTGGCAATACCTCTATCCTGCTCATTGTCAGCCCTTTCCTCATCAAGTACATCATGTACATCTGCATCGGTAATAGATGATGTATAACACTTTTTGAAACCCCCATAGGCTATACATTTGCCTCATTGGAGTTTACATTTGAACTTCAACCACTAAAAAGAGGCAACAAAGTGTATAAATGTCTTGTGAGCTTACATTGTTGTCTCTGGTACATGACAGTAGGAGGAATTGAACATAATGCTTTGTTTGTGGATGATACAACTTGTAACCTTTGCTTCAGCACTATAACCACAAAAAATACATTTGATAGCCTTATCATCAATTTCTACGCTATATTTGTGCACCAAAGCATACGCCAAACAGCCAAAAACATGCATGTGCTCAATAGATGGCTTTCTATTCATGCCATGCTTCATATGGAGCGTCATAGACTACAATGCTTTTGTAGGACACTTGCTGAGTACAATAAGTGGCACACATGACAGTCTGAGCCAACATGAATGTGGTAAAGCTTGACTTTTTGACCATACATTGTGCCATCTTCATAAGAGACTTCTTTTCCTCTCAGCCAACACCATTTAATGGAGGTCAAAATGAACCTGAATCAAAAATCTGGTAGACTAAGCTTTAAGAGCTATCCCAAAAAATTCAACCTGCCAACGCTCACCAAGCGAATGCTTAGAACTGACTACGTAGAAACCTTTCCCTGATGGACCCATTTTTGAGTCAAATTCGTTAATGATTCTTCTTGCATCAGCAGCTAGGATGTTCCCAATTCTTCTTCAATAATTGTAGATACATCCCTTGAAGACACTGTGTTTTATGAACTCTGAGGCATCTATGAATCTCTATAAGTTTCTGATTAGCTACATGCTTTTCCACATTTTTTATGCAATGTTGCATTTAATCAGTCAAGAAAAGACATGCATAACAAGGTCAGTCTCAACATATCTTTTAATTTGCTGCATAAAGTCTACTCATAAATAGCTTGAACTAGGAATGCCCTCAACAAAGAGTTATTTACCATAAGTGAATGTTGGAGACCAACATTATTAAAACTCAAAATTAAGGCACATCAGATAAGGAAAAGACACGA